>NC_091742.1:75778426-76078426 GCF_043380555.1 Nothobranchius furzeri | reverse complement strand
ACATACAACAAGAGTAAAATATCATGAGGAAATATAAAGTCCATTGTTTTGCTGAACAGTCGCACAATAATAAATCTCAGTGAATTTACATTTAAAATTTAAATGTAAAGACGCGTGTTGAGAATGCCCGAGTCCATTCTTAATGAGAGCAACATAGAATAGAATATGTAACGTTATGAAGTTCATTATTTTCAGCTCCACATAGCTGCCCCTGTACACAGTAACACCCGTGTAGAAAACGCCTAGGTCGGGTGTTCCTCAGGCCGGGGACACACTGTCCGCGGAAGCGCCGCGAAAATGGGACCGCCTTCATTCGGCGCCCTTGTTAAGCTATTCTATAGACCACATGGGCCGCCGAAGCGCCGCGAATCGCCTCGCGCCGGCGCTCCAGCCCGCGCCGGCGCTCCAGCCCGCGCCGTGCAGCGATCATTTCGGCGTTGGCTCTATTTTTTTCGCGAGCCGCGGGTGAATCGCGTCAATTCTGGCAGGAAGTCAAACCTAGACATAAGAGGCAGGCCGGTAAAGTTAACAAAATAAAGCATTTCAAAATAAAATTCCGCAATAGTCAAACGTGTTCGTAAACAGACACTGCAGAAAAACCACACGAACACGCACACACATACACACACATCGAACTTGTGTGCGTGTGTGACCACGTGAAGGGGGGTGTGGTTTTGGGTGTCTTTTCACCGGAGCAAACAGGACAGAGAGGCAGAAAGTCTGAGGCAAGCAGTTAAGATGGATGACTTTAAATGAATTATGGAAGTTGAGTAACACAAGGAGCTGTACGACCCCCGAAAAACATGGTTATTTACGTACCCATTTCGGAATAAACTGCTAGGATACAGCTGCAGAATTGGAGCGGGTTCCAAGAGATTCAACTGGCAGAAACAACTCATACCATAGGTTCACACACACACACACACACGCACGCACGCACGCACACGCACACGCGCACAAACACTCAAACGTAGAGGAAAAGAGCTGAGGAAAGGCAGAGAGGAAATGGAGGACACCAAGTGTTTAAAAGAAAAACTACAGCTGAGCCGAGGCGCGCCTCGACTGGGGCGCGTCTGATCTGAACTGAGGAGCGGCGATCAGCGGCTGAATTTCGTGAGCGATTCGCTTCTCGGCGCTTCGCGGCGCTTCCGCGGCGCTTCCGCGGCCGGTGTGTCCCCGGCGTCAGACTGTTTACATTCCAGGAGAAGAGCCAGAAGGAGAAGAAGAACGCTTTTCAATAATCAAAGTACTTAATTTGTGATTAAAACTAGTCGAAACAGATGTTGATCAATAATAATCAAGTGAATGATCTGTGGAATAAAGATGTCATGATTTATGTGTTTAATGAAAACAGGACTACTGCACAGACAGACTGACTCTCATCTCCATAGAAACGCATGACACATTGTTCCAACCAATCAGAGCTTTCGGCTGCCGCAAGAGAATCTGGCTTGTTGACTTAAAGTGTCCAATCCGCTTTACTAAAACTTATCAACAATTCAGAGATATAAAACAAGGCAACGCCATTTTAAGCTCAGTTCCATTTTGACTTCAGTTCTGTTCACCGTCATCCCAAAGAGAAGCACTGCCTGGCCAGATGTGTTTTCTTCTTTAAACTAAGAACTGTGAAGTTGGAGATTTTCGTCGTTTAACAACCAGACGACATCCTTTCAAAATAAGAGCACCTGCTGACGCTGCCGATTGTTACCTGGGTCGACCCTTCAGACGGGCTTTGAAACGCTGTGACCACGGCTTCGACCAGCTCCAGCGCACATCCGAGGTCTTCAGACCTGGCATTTCCTGATCTACCTGGGAGGCCCCCCACTGGGTACGTACACGGCAAAATAGCAGCTCATGTCATCACTTTATAAGCCTCGTGATCTCTAGTCATAACAATCAAAGACCACCAGATTTGATGACGTCAGCCTAAGGAGTCTGAACCAATCACACACACACACACACACACATCAAACATCACATTCATTTCCAAACAACACAGAGTTAGTCCTGATAGATTGTAGAATTTATAATAAAATTCTTAAACAATCCCAACTCTCTCTTTCTTGTCTCAAGGTCAATACAGAGTGTTAAATGAACTCCCTGATGATAAAAACAACATATTCTTCTGATTATAACAAGTGATCTACTTACAGTATATTAAAATACAACTCTAGATCGTTTCATCACTCTATTTCATTACAAATATAATAGAATCCCTTTATTGTCACTATACAGGTGTAAAGTGAGATACAGAGCATCTCCTACTCGGTGTAAAAAAAACATACTTGGGGGGGTGGGGTACAGTTCTGCAGCGCTATGTACATATGGACAGTAATGTATATACAATTATTGCACATAGAATTTGGTATAAATAGATAGTGGTGGTCAATGGAGGAAGTGGGACGTGTGTGTGTGTGTGTGGGGGGGGGGGGGGGGGGGCTGTGTTATCAGTGCATGTGTGAGTTCAGGGTGGTTATTGCTTTGAGGAAGAAACAGTTTTTGAGTCTCTGGGTTTTTGTATTAATGCACCTGTAGCGCTTCCCTGAGGAAAGCAGTCTGAACATGTTGAAGCCAGGGTGGGAGCTGTCCTTGATGATGTTTGCTGCCCTACTGAGACAGCGGGAGGAATAAATGTCCATCGTGGAGGGGAGAGGACAGTCGATGGTCTTCTGTGCTGTCTTTACCACACTCTGATGCCTCACTCTATCCGCCTTGGTGCAGCTGCCGTACCATACCGCGATGCAGTAGGTTAGCAGGCTCTCAATGGACAAGTGGTAGAAGGTCAGCAGCAGGTCAGAGTTCAGTTTGTACTTCCTGAGGACTCTCAGGAAGTGCAGCCGCTGTTGGGTCTTCTTGATGACCGCTGAGATGTTTTCCACCCAGGAGATGTCAGCAGAGATGAGGACACCAAGGAACCGGAAGGTGTGGACTCTCTCCACACACTCCCCGTTGATGTAGAGGGGGGCCAAGTCGGTGCTGTGTCTCCTGAAGTCGACAATAAGCTCTTTTGTTTTCTTGGTGTTCAAGGACAGGTTGTTTTCTGAACACCATGCTGCCAACTTCAGGACTTCCTCTCTGTACTCTGCCTCGTCTCCCTTGGAAATGAGTCCGACTACCGTGGTGTCGTCAGCAAACTTGATGATGAGAGTGTTATTGTGGGTCGGACTGCAGTCGTGGGTGTACAGAGAATACAGGAGGGGGCTCAGCACACAGCCCTGTGGGGAGCCGGTGCTCAGTGTGCGAGTGGAGGAGAAATGAGGGCCGAGTCTCACAGTCTGGAGCTGTTTTGTGAGGAAATCCTTTATCCTGGCACATGTAAGAGGAGGGAGGCCAAGAGTGACCAGTTTGTTGATGAGGATGTCCGGGATGATTGTATTAAAGGCTGAGCTGTAGTCCACAAAGAGCATTCGGACGTAGCTCTGCCGCTGCTCTAGGTGACTCAGCACAGCGTGGAGGACTGTGGCAATGGCGTCTTCTGTTGATCTGTGTGCACGCTATGCAAACTGGTGGGGGTAGAATTCTGGGGGAGGTGATCCTTTATGTGCTGAAGGAGAAGTCTCTCAAAGCATTTCATGATTACCGGTGTGAGGGCCACAGGGCGGTTATCATTTAAGCTGGAGATGGGAGACTTCTTCGGTACTGGGATGATTGTGGCTGATTTTAGACAGGACGGGATGGCTGCCTGATCCAGTGAGAGGTTGAAGAGTCTGGTGAAGATGAGGCTGAGCTGGTGTGCGCATGCTCTTAGTACTTTGCCAGGTACTCCGTCTGGACCGGCCGCCTTCCTGGGGTTCACTGCTAGGAGCACACGTCTGACATCGTGCTCCGTTACAGTGAGTGGAGCGGTGTAAGAACCATGTGAGGATGAGGATGGTAGCAGGGCTGAAGCAGATGAGTGTTGCTGCTGTGGTGTTTCAAAGCAGGCAAAGAAGCTGTTTATTTCCTCTTCCAGCTGCATACTCAGGTTTTCAGTTTTTGCAGTGCTGCTTCTGTGGTTGGTGATGTCTCGCATTCCCTGCCATACCTCTCGTGTTTTGTTGCTGGACAGGTGGGACTCGATATTCCTTTTGTGGTCTGACTTGGCTTTTTTAATCCCCCTTTTCAGGTTAGCTCGAGCAGCCCTGTACAGAGCTCTGTCACCTGACCTGAAGGCGGCATCACGGGCTTTGAGGAGTGAGCGGACCTCGCTGGTCATCCAGGGTTTTTGATTTGGAAAAACCCAAATGCTTTTGTCCACTGTCACATTTGCAGTACAGAACTTGATGTAGTCCAGTACTGATCCTGTGAAAGTTTCTAGGTCCTGGTGTTCAAATATGTCCCAGTCTGTCTCTGTGAAGCAGTCTTGTAATTTGTTGAGAGCATTTTCTGGCCAGGTTGTAACAGTCCTTGTGGTGGGCCTGGCACTGCGCCTGAGGGGGGTGTAGGCTGGGGAGAGCAGGAGAGAGAGATGGTCTGACTGACCGAGGTGGGGGAGGGGTATGGCTCTATATGCATGCTTGATGTTGGAGTAAACATGATCTAGAGTGTTTTCTCCTCTGGTGGGACATTTGACATGCTGATAGAACTTTGGGAGAACAGTCTTTATGTTGGCCTTGTTAAAATCACCTGCAATAATGTGAACCCTATCTGGGTGGGCCCGCTGCTGTTCGTTAATGGTGTTCAGCAGGATAGAGAGCGCCGTGGTTACGTTGGCATCGGGTGGGATGTACACAGCCGTGATGAACACTACTGTTCGCTCTCTCTGTAGAAAAAAAGGCAGGCATCTTACCGACATGTACTCGAGGTTCGGGGAGCAGTGACTGTTTATAATTGTCCCATTGTTTCACCAGCTTTCATGCACGTAAATACAGAGCCCTCCCCCTCTGCTCTTACCGGAGTCCTTTTTCCTGTCCCAGCGAAGCAGAGTGCGGCCTGCTAGCTGAACGCTAGCATGGGGTATTCCCAGGTGAAGCCAGGTTTCCGTAATAATCAAGGCACAGCAGTCACGAACATAGCGATTTCCCACTAGTTGTAATTCCAGGTCGTCCGGTTTTTGCACGAGGGATCTAGCGTTGGAGAGATAGAGGCTCGGCAGAGGTGGCTTGTGTGGTTTGTTTTTTAGCCTCAGCATGATGCCGGATCTGCGGCCCCGCTTTTGCTTCCTTTCCCTCCGTCTGCGCCTCCGCTTAGTCCCGATAACAATCCACGGGGAGCCCGGTGGTCTCGCCACATGATCTGGGTTGTTGTGCGTGCGAAGGAAGTCCAGTGAAACAGATGTTTGATGCTGATCACCAATGTCTATGAAGCTCTGGCGGGTGTAGAAAACTTAGAAAGTAGAGCCGATGGTGCAGAAAAAAATAAGAAAGACATGCAAACTAAACAAAAAAAGGGAGTACTGAGCCGGAGAGCCATAAGCCGCTGCAGCCGCGTGCGCCGCCATCTTGGAAGATGGCTTGGAACATGTGAGCACCTGTTTGCTCACACGCACTTGTATGCGTAAGATTTCTGTTTAAGAGTGTCCAATAGTGAGTGTGAGGGGCCACAGATCTGCCCCCAAAGATGTGCGGAAGATGGAGGGAGCTCCAAGCCCCAGAGATCCAGGAGCTGCCCCAGAGTGCTGGGACCCCAGGGAGACTGTCACCAGAGAACCCCAACCCCGCTCAAGGGATGCAGAGGACTGCCCCGGGGGGTCACAACCAACAGCCGACAGAGTCCCAGGAGATAACAACGGCAAGCCCCCAGGCCCGCCCAGATCCCCCCACCTCTTAAGTCGACTGAGCCTGGGACCCAGCGCCCCGGGACCCAGGGGCGACCAACCCCGCCGGTGACCCATCTGAGCCCAGGCAGCCACCGGGAGCAAAGACAGATGCCAAAAATCTTAAGGCCCCCGACACTGGGAGCCGCGAACACGCAGGCAGACCGAGGCTCCACACTTGGCAGCAAATGTGGCAGGGGGAGGGCAGGCGAAGGTGTGTAGCAGCACAAGAATACCCAGGAGAAGGGAGGAGTCCAAAACCCCACCTTACATACATAGTCATTGTTTAGGTAAATTTGCTTACTAACATCGACCAAAGAACTCAGACTGGAAATTCGGTTGAGTATTTCAGATTACACTTTCTGCAGAAAGAGGAGCCAGACGGAACACGCAGTTGCATGTGTGAGTTTCCAAGCTGACTCCAAATCTTTCAGCTTCGGAGCATATTTTTATTCACACATAGGCATAGTTACAAAGTTGCACAAACATTTGTATCACCCCCGACTCATGGCCCGAGCGAGCACCTTAAGAGTTGAGAATTTTTGGAGCATCCTTTTCTGAGATACCAAATTCTGAGATAACAAAGAAGCATTTAGAGTGCTGTTTACAGAAATAAGAAAAACATACCATCTACTCACCCATGGCAACCAGACAACTTAACCTCTCTTTTTCTCTAACAGTTATACACAAACACAGTCACACACTCCGTCCCTCATGCTCACACATACACATACAACCGGAGACTTACAAAAATGAACGCTAGACACCCATTCACGCTCCCTATACACACCCTATTCACTCTGGTCCTGGAACTGCTGCACAGACGGTACAACCATCCCATGGCCAGAATTAGCCCCGTTCTGCTGAGGTGATGATGAGCAGGCACCCCACCCAACTCCGAACAAAGCAACTCATCTCCCCAGGCCCCAAACAGACGGCCAGCTCCCACTCCGCTCATTGTAAACTTCAGTAAAGAACTAAGACGACTATTAAGCTGCTGTTTGTTTTTCCTTTGAAGCGAGGTTGTCTGTCACCACAAACAAATGTTTTGAGTGTTTAGTTTTTACTTGCACAAAATAAAAATTAATCTGAGAGCACGTTAATTTCCCCAAAATTATTTAGATGCATTAGATGATTAAAAAAAGTTTTTTAAATTGTCAAATTAATCAACATTTTCTTTATTCTCTTATCCTGTCTAGATCTTCCACAGCATCATGTCTGGGAAAAGGAGAAGGATTTGACTGCCCAGCAGCTCTTTAACCAGGAGTCGATCTCCTGTTCAGACCAGAAAGAACCAGAACAGCTAAAACTTTGCCAACATGAAGGACAGCTCTTCCTGAACCAGGAAAATCTTACCTTCACGGATACTCCTCTGTCTGAAGAAACAGAATGTCATGAACCAGAACCAAACAGGAACCAGCCATTGTGTCAAAGTTCTACAGAACCTGAGAACCAAGATCAGGGTGGATGCAGGAAAGAAAACTCAGAATCAAATGGCAATGAAGAACTGAAACTGAATAAAAGGCGTCAGCGAAGCAAAGATCACAGAGACAGTGTAGGTGGTGAAAGACAAAAAAAGCAGAAAGGGGCTCACAGTGGTGGGAGATCATTTTATTGTAAGCTATGTGGAAAATCTTTCAGTCACAAATCTCATTTAAATATTCACATGAGAACTCACACAGGTCAGAAGCCTTATCCATGTAAAACTTGTGGTAAATGTTTTACAACCAGTAGTGAATTAACTACACACATGAGAGCTCACACAGGTGAGAAGCCATATCCATGTAAAACTTGTGGTAAATGTTTTAGAACCAGTAGTGAATTAACTACACACATGAGAACTCACACAGGTGACAAGCCATATTCATGTAAAACTTGTGGTAAATGTTTTACTGAAAGTGGTAACTTGACTACACACATGAGAACTCACACAGGTGAGAAGCCATATTCATGTAAAACTTGTGGTAAATGTTTTAGAACCAGTGGTGAATTAACTAGACACATGAGAGCTCACACAGGTGAGAAGCCATATTCATGTAAAACTTGTGGTAAATGTTTTACAACCAGTAGTGAATTAACTAGACACATGAGAGCTCACACAGGTGAGAAGCCATATTCATGTAAAACTTGTGGTAAATGTTTTAGAACCAGTAGTGAATTAACTACACACATGAGAACTCACACAGGTGACAAGCCATATTCATGTAAAACTTGTGGTAAATGTTTTACTGAAAGTGGTAACTTGACTACACACATGAGAACTCACACAGGTGAGAAGCCATATTCATGTAAAACTTGTGGTAAATGTTTTAGAACCAGTGGTGAATTAACTACACACATGAGAGCTCACACAGGTGAGAAGCCATATCCATGTAAAACTTGTGGTAAATGTTTTACAACCAGTAGTGAATTAACTAGACACATGAGAGCTCACACAGGTGAGAAGCCATATCCATGTAAAACTTGTGGTAAATGTTTTACAACCAGTGGTGAATTAACTACACACATGAGAGCTCACACAGGTGAGAAGCCATATCCATGTAAAACTTGTGGTAAATGTTTTACAACCAGTAGTGAATTAACTAGACACATGAGAGCTCACACAGGTGAGAAGCCATATTCATGTAAAACTTGTGGTAAATGTTTTAGAACCAGTGGTGAATTAACTACACACATGAGAACTCACACAGGTCAGAAGCCATATTCTTGTAAAACTTGTGGTAAATGTTTTAGAACCAGTAGTGAATTAACTACACACATGAGAACTCACACAGGTGACAAGCCATATTCATGTAAAACTTGTGGTAAATGTTTTACTATCAGTGGTCACTTGACTACACACATGAGAACTCACACAGGTGAGAAGCCATATTCATGTAAAACTTGTGGTAAATGTTTTAGAACCAGTGGTGAATTAACTACACACATGAGAGCTCACACAGGTGAGAAGCCATATCCATGTAAAACTTGTGGTAAATGTTTTACAACCAGTAGTGAATTAACTAGACACATGAGAGCTCACACAGGTGAGAAGCCATATCCATGTAAAACTTGTGGTAAATGTTTTACAACCAGTAGTGAATTAACTAGACACATGAGAGCTCACACAGGTGAGAAGCCATATCCATGTAAAACTTGTGGTAAATGTTTTACTAGAAGTGGTCACTTGACTACACACATGAGAGCTCACACAGGTGAGAAGCCATATTTATGTAAAACTTGTGGTAAATGTTTTAGAACCAGTGGTGAATTAACTACACACATGAGAGCTCACACAGGTGAGAAGCCATATCCATGTAAAACTTGTGGTAAATGTTTTAGAACCAGTGGTGAATTAACTACACACATGAGAACTCACACAGGTGAGAAGCCATATCCATGTAAAACTTGTGGTAAATGTTTTAGAACCAGTGGTGAATTAACTAGACACATGAGAGCTCACACAGGTGAGAAGCCATATCCATGTAAAACTTGTGGTAAATGTTTTACAACCAGTAGTGAATTAACTACACACATGAGAACTCACACAGGTGACAAGCCATATTCATGTAAAACTTGTGGTAAATGTTTTACTGAAAGTGGTAACTTGACTAGACACATGAGAATTCACACATGTGAGACGTGATTTAATCTTCTATGAGATTCATTAAGGCATTTTATGTACCTTCTGATTTGAAAATTCACACTTGAGATTGTATTCATTAAAATATGTTTGGCAACATATCATAGATGCCTTAAAGTGCTCAAGGCATGGGTGGAGACTTATTTCATCCACACTTCCTGTTAGAAAAATGCTTCTGAAAAGTAATTAGCTGACAACATCACATTTTGTAGCTTAGCCATTTGTAGCTTGCCTTAGGAATGCGAATGGGATTGAGCTCATGCGCACGTGATTTAGGACACGGGTGGTCTGTGATGTCACAAGCATACATGGGCGGGGCAAAAGTGCAGAGAAGTCCGCAGTGTCCATTATTAAACAAAAGCAGCCTAAGTAGTCTTGCTTATGGAGACTGACTTTCATATTGCATCCTGCTTTGCTGGGTCTGGCAGAGTGTGTGTGTGTGTCACAGCAGTGAGGGACAGAAAAAAAAAACAGCTTTTGTGAGAGGCTTGGCAACTCCACAGCATCAACGATAATGAATTGCGCTTGTGGGAAGCCTCCCGCAGGCTGATTCTTGCTGCCAATCAGAGTTGGGAATGGTAGGCATGCTTTTGAGTTAGCCAGTCAGTCAGCAGTGGGCGTGTCTTCCCTGTTCGGCTCCAGGTGGACCTCCTTGGGAAGAGGGCTGAAAAGACATCTGGAGTGAGAAAACTCTTAACCCATGCCATTATTTTACTCAGATCTTTAACTTGTGGTCACATCTGCCTTAAAAATGTTCTTGCTTTATACCAGTGTCCCTCAATAGGCGGTCCAGACCTGGCCTGAGAACGTCCAAGTTTTCATTTCTACTCTGCTTGGCCAGGGAGCACATTGCTTGTGATGTGGATGAGGCGCTGTGGCCAGATAAAAACAGAAGAGCGGATGCAGCACAGTTGTTTATTTTTTTCTTTATTCGTTTTAGCTTAACTATTAATTATAGTCTTCTGTTTGTATATGTAGATCACTGCATAGGCAACTCTGTGTTGGTTTGGATGAACACTGCTGTTTTTGTGTTAAAACACTCTAAAGTATATTTTGTAACGTGTTTGTGAGTTTTGTACACAAACATTCTGAAATATTTTATGTACAATGCACTGTCGTAGTACAGTAGGTGTAACACTGAACACAGTAAGTCATTATGATGACTTGAGAAGAAGTGGTCATAATGTTTTACACATCAGGGTTAATCTGGTTCTTATAAATGTTTGCTCATGTAATGGTTTGCGTGTCATTTGGAAACCAAAGACCATTTTGAGAAGAATGTGCGTGCGTTTTTGGATTCGCATGTAGAGTTCTAAAAATATGTTGCATGCTTTCAAAAAACGTGAGTAAACAACTGTGAAGAACTGTAATTGTAATTATGTGAAAAGTGTTTTCCAGTTTAACAAGTTGGTATGAAAAGTATGGCAGCTGACTACAGTTTTTTATTGTAGCGTGTTTGTTGTTAATACAAGAGATTTCCTTCATGATGTCCTTGACAAACATGTTTTTAAACTGTAATGTAAGTGTGAAGCAGAGATTGTGCTGGTAGTTTAGCAGAATTGGTTAGGGGAGTTGGCACATCAGTTACTTGTTGTAGTAACTGTGCCAGATGTAAAAAGAATCGTATGTAAACAACTGTAACAGCGTTAACATTAGTGGAGGGATCATATATAGCACATATGTCAGAGTCAAAGCCCGCGGGCCAGATGCGGCCCGCGGAGCATTTTTATGTGGCCCGCAAGATAAATATCAAAAATATATTAAAACTGGCCCGCTGGCCGATTTTACCGCAAAGACTACAACTCCCATGATGCTTTGCGGCGCCAGCGCGGAGCAGACGCGCCCCCTCCTTTGTGTTTTTTCAGCGACGAGGCAGTCAGAGGTAGTTGGGTCTGTGCAGCTCCGCTGTCTCGGACAAACTACACTCCTCTCAGCGCCGAGTTCACTCAGCTGTTTTCTGACGTTGAAGCCCAGAAACATGTATTCTAGCTGCTTAGTAATGTGTTCACGACTTAAAGAGAAAGTTTTCAAACTAACTTCCAGACAGAGCTGATGTAACTCCAGCGAGCAGCGACACGCTCAAACCAGCACGACTCTGTGGTTGTGTTTCCTCCCCGACACACAACAACCTGGTCAAGCTGCTCAGACATGTTCAGCAGCACAAACCTATGTGAGCACCTGTTGTCATCTAATGTTGTCATTATTATGATGAAGATGAACAAAACAACAGGAGTCTCCTCCTCAGCTCAGATCAACCCCATGATGCAGGTATCTGGCTGGAACAGGTGAGCATCACAGTAAACCAGTGGAACAAACAGAGCTTTAAATATTTAGGTTTTATGCTCTTTTTTTCTGCTCCAAAACATGAACGTTAACAGGTGAGATGTTGCATTTTCATTTAAGATAAAATGATATTTTATTTTGTTGTTGGCCCGTGAGAAAAGATTTAACCTACAGTAAACAAACGATCTAGGAATGGATACATGACAGGATACCACAGAGCAGCGCTACGCCCTCTGTGGTCCTGCCGGGCAATTGCTTTGCAACACTCTCCAGGAGACTGAGAAGTAAAAGAGCAAAACGCTTCCGTCAATCCGTGCGTGTCTGTCCCTTGCGGAGCTGACGGAGAAGCATAAACCAGGCTTTACAGGTATGACAGCTCTGCTGTGTGTGAGCACGGACTCCCAAGCTCCTGTCTTTAAGGTAACTGGAGGCCTAATTGAGGATCAAGAGGTTGTTTCGCCCACACTCGTGCAGGAAAAAGTGCTAGTTGACTTAAACTGACCCAAACAAAAAAGGAACTTGAAACCTTGGCCGCCCAAACCGCGAGCCAAATGAGGGAACGCTCACTTCTCGCTCTTCCACATGCTCTCTGACATCACACTTTCTATAGACACAGTCAAGATTCAGTATGTTGATGACATTTCAATAGCCTCCACACCTGCTCAGACTTGTCTGTCAGACACTCACTCCATTCTGTCCATGCTCGCTTCAGCGGAGTTCAAAGTTTCCAAAAACAAACTAGTGTTGTAGGTCTGTGGTGTCATTTTTGGGCCACCTCGTGTCACGGACCGGTCATGAAATGTCTCCCTCCCACCGCTCCTCCATTTTACACCATCCCCTGCCTGTCACGGTGAAAGACATGCTGTGTTTTTTGGACCTCACTGGCTATAACCGTCAGTTCGTTCCTGATTATGCAGATATGACCCCCTTTTGCTTGCGTTAGTGAACCAACAGGGAATGAGAAATCTGTCTGTACCTTTATCCTGGACTTTTGACTCTGAACAATCGCTCATTGCTCTCAGGCTCTTGCTACCTGTTGAGAGGAGACTTGGGGCAGACTCGGTGGTCACATTTTCGAGTCTGGGCCAAGCTCATCTCTGTGAAAACCTCTGACCTCCTGCCATTCCGCTCCTGCACACAGGCCCCAGCTCCTGAAATGTGTGTGAACTCTGCACTTCCGCTCCTGACTCTGAAGTGTGTGCGTGGGCCTCTGCCCTGCACCCGCTCTGCACTCAGTTCTGTGGAACAAGCTGACTGGGTCCAACAGAACCAAGAGGTAAAAGGTGTGAACGCTGCATGTGTAAAGAAGAACAGGAAAAGAAGATGGGGACAGGAAACCACAGAAAGTCACACCAGAAGAATGGGCCTGCAAGAGAGGCGAGTGTCATGAGCCGGGGTGAGTACTCCTGTTCTCATAACCATCTGTGAGTCTCTTGCCAGGAGAGGGAGTGGCCCAGCTGTTCCTGATCAGCAATCAGCGGGGTGCTTTCCTATTTAAGGTGGATGGTGGACACACTTCGACGCCGGAAGATTGCCTCAGTTTTGGTAGTAACCAGCCACTCGTATTACCTCTAGTTTTCTTAGGATAAATGTTATTCGTAGTGTTTTTGCTCTTATATTGGATTTACCCTTCCTCAGGATTCCTGTCGACCTCATTGGATACTGACCTCTACTCCAGGATTCGGATATTCAGCACACGGACCAGGATTTGGATATTCAGCACACGGACCATATCACCACCCTCCATAACCCACCTCTCATCTCACCCAGTGCCCCATCCACCAGGACGCCCCGCTTCTCTCCACCTCTGCTCCCTCTCCTGCGCTTCCCCTGGCTCTCTACCTCTCCCTCCTCCAGCCAACACATACACCCCCCACAGTAAGTCTGCTGAACACCTCTGCCTGCCTACAATGAATTTTGAAACCAGAACCTATGCTCACCTGTGTTCTCCCTCCTCCAGACACTGAGCTGTTGTTGCGGTTCCAACCACAGACTTATCTGTGCACCTTAAGTTCCTCCTTATATATAAATCATTTTTCCATCCGTTTTTGGTCAGTGTTGTATTCTGCATGTCTTGGGTTAAGTACCTTCCTCCAAACATGACGGAGAGAGGCAGTTTTTGTGCTCCAAACATAAAGATGTGAATTTTCCTCTCAACGGGTTTTAAAAAACGTTGACGAGACAGTAAAACAAAGATCAGGAAGAATGAAAAAAATATTGTAATGCATAATGTGGGAGGGGGGAATAAAAGTGTGTGGGGTTCTGGTCAGGGAGAGAGTTGGTGATTGACAGTTGAAGTGTGTGTTACACAGAGAGAGCTTGTTTTCCCGCGGATCTGCTAGACTCAGGTTTTTGATAAGAGCTTTTCCTATTCCGCCTACGCTATTGTTCCTTGTTTGGAGTACCTTTTTTCCTTTTTGTGTGTGGAATAAACTTTTCCTTCCTTCGGGAGGAAATGAAAAGGCAATTTGTGGGGGCCTCCTTTATTTCTCTGGATTGGTAAGGTGAGTTTGCTGGTTGCTTCCTTCCATCCCAGGTTGTTTACATCAGCTGTTGCCTGATCAGAGGGGAAGCTGACGGGGATGTGATGAGCGTCATAAGCTCTTGCAGTGTGTGTGTGTTCTTATCAGCAGTCTTCCTACAGCTAAATAAAGGTGATTTTACCTGACTTAAAGGCCTTGCATATAAGTAACAGTTTTTCTTTCTACAAAGTAAGGGTGTCTGCAGGAGGGGGCAGAGGTCACGCCCACCATCTAGCACCGTGAGTCAGTGCCTTGAGATTTATCACCTAGAGTTAGCCCGGTGGCCTGGTTCACAACACTGCCCCTGACAACGCGCTACTGTTTTTACTTGATGTTTCTGAAAGACTGTACTCTATGCATGCATTCTTATTTCAGAAACAGAGTAGTCCTGACATATTCCAGCATTATCTTGGAACCGATTGAGAACAGACAACAGTCTTGTGTGAGATATGCATCAGGCCTCGCTAAATTAATACAGAAAATTGCTCAAATCATTATGTGCTATCCCCTCACAGTTCTATTTATACATGACGTGATGGTGTTTGTCACATCCTCTGCTGTTACTTTCTCACCAGCAAGAAAAAAAAGTAAAAGGAGTCTTGACTCAGCCACACACATACACACACACACACACACAGGGAGTCAAGAAGTCAGTGGTGATATTGTGCTGCTGTTATCAAATCTGAGATGAGATATCCAAATCTAATAAAATAACTCCGGTTTCACACGGAAAGCATCAGCAGCACAGAGCGGCAGTGGAACGTCACTGGTGCTTCAAATAGAATCCATTATAGTCTATGGACCGTATCAAACCAGCAGCAACGCAGCAATTTCCAGGCGCATCCCTGAAGCGGCACACACTAAAGATAGAGTCGGGTCATATTTTTGACATGGGCCGCTTCTGGGACATGTCATTTTCCACAGTTGACATAGGTCTAGACTGGAAATCACACACGGTTTCTGTGTAAAGTTCCCGGTAATTTTCAAAATAAAAGTATTGCAGCGATGCAATTTCATATGTGTGTCGTGTGACCCAACGGCTCATTTACTCACAGCATTGTTCCAAAATTGCAGTGGTGTGTTTTTCATGGCTTTATTCGTGGCAGTGGAGAGGAACAACATCATATATGACATCAGACAGTGATAATGGGCAGAGCCGGATTAATGCAAAGGCAAAGTAGGCACGTGCCTAGGACCTGATTGGCTGGATGGGGCCCAGACAGAGGAACAAAATTAAAACTAAATAAATTAAAAATTAAATGTACAAATGTCCTATGATAGAATTTGTAGATAGGACTCCTATCTACAATTTATTTCAATATTTATTAACTAAAAATAGTGACAATGTTTATCTTAACCATAGACCATTTCATTGGCTACGTCACATTAAGGCACCACCCAATTAAGGACGTCAGAGAAGCGGTCAGAGTCAGAGCGGGACACAACAAAGCTAGCAGGTGTTTTTGAGTAGGCTAACTTTCACGATGCTTTCGGGTGCGGCAAAACGTAAAAAAATAAAAATAAATGAAGAGGAACAAAAGAAGAGACAGCGGGGGGCTTTACAGAAGTTTCTGTCGGGCTGCTCGGGCAGCCGTCCGACAGCTGTGAACCTGCTCGAGTCAGCAGAGCCAGAGGCCGGGCCCGAGTCAGAACCGGAGGAGACACGACCCGAAGACGCAGTGGAAGATGCGGCGGAAGACGCTGTAGCGCCAACGCCGTGAACATCAACGCCTTCACAGAAGGACGAACTGGAAGAACAGCAGCCAGCCAGAAGTGAGCCCAATATAGTCTTACAGGAGCCTGTAGACCCAGAAAGGGTATTAACAACTAGCTAGCTAGCCATCGGATCCTGCAGTGGTACCAAACTGATGACAGGATGCGTGAGTACTTTGCACTAAACCATCCCTCTCAAAATATTGGATATTCTTCAGCATCACAGAGGAAATCTGGAGACATAAACCGAAGCTTAACCAAGGAACATTTCTTTAGACGTGTTTCTGCTGTGATTGAGGCCCTGTGATCCTGGAAGGCTGAAGATTGTTCAGGAGTGGAGCATGCTAAATTGTTTCCTTGGTAAGTGTTGCTGGTTTTATTAATGATTTTAAAATATTTTTATTAATGTTCAAATAGCATAACAAACAATAAGTTCACGCTCAGACAATTCACACCGAATTTCTGATTCAGCAGAGGTAACAACAGCCTGAATGAGCATGAAGCAAGATCAAAACTTAAGATGACGTTTTCATTTTATTAAAATACTTTCTTTTAGGATTATAGATTGTATTAAATGTATACTGTAATAATTTAAGCTGCGTGTTTATAGTTTGTTTTTGCGCCTTTAAAACATGCTCCAGTCCATTCAAATTAATCTATTCTTGAATGTCTTTCCACTATCATGTGATTCATTTGTCAACATTTATAAATGTTGTAAGCTATTGTATTTTGTAGAATTTTTTTTTATTAAATGTAGTGATTAAATATAAACAGAGCAAATAAGAGACACATATTTGCTCTGTTTACATAGTTTAATGACACCTAGTGGTTATTTACTGGTACCGCCTTGACAATGACACTCCCAATGGATAAGATAAGGATAATTTATTAGCATTTAATACAGCTGTGTAATTAGGGCTGGGGGTAAACGATTATTTTTAAAACAATTATTCTGACGATTATTTTATCGAATAGTCGACTATTCTAATGACTATTTAGATGATTAATCTAGCGATTATTTTTCTATTGCACAATTAATAAAAACCAAAAAATCTCAAATAAATTCCTCCAAAAAATTGATAAATTCTTACTGTAAGAGAATAAACACTACAAGCCTTCCATTTTGTATAACACTGCTTTTATTGTGTTGGTTGGTTATGTTCTGGTGACATGTAGAACTTAGGAGTGCAGGCTGCTGCCTGAGAGCTGATTGGAGACGGAGTGTCTCCAAGCTGCTTTGTTTTGGTCACTTATGTGCGTGAGGCGAGTGGTGTTACGATCCTTCCTGGGGAGTTTGGCTCGTGTGCAAAAAGGAAGGGACAATAACTGGATTTAAAAGTTAAAATGATGATCAGGTTTATTTACAAAAAAAAAAAAACATAAATCTTTCCATCCACAGGTTGGGAATAATAAAACTAATTCTGCCTGTGGGAAATTAAAACAAAAGTACAAATAACTAGGGATGTCCCACTGGGCAAAGATTACAGGGTTCTGGACCAAGATAAGAATCTCCAAAGGTCCAAACTCTAAACTGGGCGGTTAAACCAAACTGAAGGTGATATCTTAAACGAAACCAAAAACCCACAACACTCTAAATGTAATAAAAGGGAGATCTGCACCACAAAAAAGATGAACTCTAAACCAAAACGTAACAGCTTATCCAAATGCAAGAAGCTGTTAGCGAAAATGCTAACAGTAGCTTTACCAACGTTAAGTTCAAGTTACCAAGTTTAAATAAACCAAAAATACCCAGCAGCAAACAGACCAGCACGGAGGAGAGACTGCTACCACAAAAACAGCTTTCCTAATGTCTGAAAGAAGCTCCTTTATGAAGGGAGAAACGCTCCAGGTGATTTTCTACATCTGCGATAGAGACGAAGCAGCGCATCTGACCCCGGAAGTTGTTGTCCGTTGCAGGGAGACGAAGGCGGGCAAAACAGGAAAGGAATCTCGTAGCGGACGGACATTGTTCCAGGTCTTCGGTATTTGGCGGACATGTTAGTGAAGGCGGAGAAGAGGGCGAACCAGAGGAAAAACAGGCAGATTCCTCCTCCATTTACAAACTTCTGGGGATGCAACAAGTGGGCGTGGTGCGTCGACTACCGGATCTGACGTCGACGAATTTTTAGAATCGAGCCGACGACGTCATCGATGCGTCGCCACAACTCTATGTGTAATGACGTATAAATTATTGATATCAAAAAATTGTCTGCTAGAATGTTTTACATACAACACATGACTTATTTTGGCATACAAACAACCAATTTGTAACCAAAGACTAGGCTAACTAATGGGACTGCCTAAGACAGAGCCCGGAACTTAACTCTCTAAAAAAAATACCAACCACAAGTAATTTCACCCCAATCACACATGCATTTGGGGGGTGAAGTGACTCTGGAGCACACGCACACCATCAGATGGGACCACCACCAGGGCTCGACCACCAATGTCAGCTCTCAGCCTAAATGGAAAGAAAGCAAAAAGAACGGTGAAAATCAAAATCCGCACGAGCGCATGCACACACACACACACACACACAGCAACGACTGAGCAGGCAGGCAGTCAGGAAATGAGCAAGCATACAGCTCGCCTGCACACGCGTTTATTAGCCTGGGCCTCAGCCGTCCTTATGAGCTCCCAGGCCGACGACAGCTGCCGGTAGGGCCCGCAGCCCCTCGTTGAAATACCCAAACCCACACCGGGTATACGCCCTCTGCTGGTATTCAGCATAGAGGAGCGAGTGTCAAAAGTCGCTCCCGATGGTCTCCGCTGATCTCGTTAACCAGCCCGAGCAGCGGGGTGGAGAGGCCTTGGAACCGGATGATGTTCCAGCACCGGGTCAACAACGGTAAACAGAGATCCCATGGAACAGTGCAGAAAAGCAGAACAACAGAGTCTCCCGTGGAGACACACCCCTTCTTGGATCACTTCTTTGAAGCACATAGGATAAAAGAGAAGCCTTCCATTACTCTGGGAGGACCACATGCAAGAATTCAGTCCGACACGCCGGAGTCCCGTACACAAAGGCACTTCACACAGGAAGCGGAAGTTGAGCCAAAGTAAAGATCGCTGTAGCGCCACCTCTGGCCCTATTTATATTAGCGCCTTCCCTCAATGATAGGTCATCCAATTACTTGGTGGCAGATGACTAATCCCACTACATAGAGATGGAAACAAGATTCTCCAAAAGCAATCTTGATCTCATGAAAGCAGTTCACTGCCTTCAACCTCAGTCTCCCTCTTTTCTGGATCCTGACATGTTAAGTCCTTTGCTGAAAATGACAGGAAGTGACAGTGAGAAACTTTCCGATGAGATTCTTGTGGCAAAAATAATGTTGGAGAAAGAATTCATAAAGACTGATGATGATAACAGTGAAGAGTTTGTAGGCCTCTCCACCGTTTGCAAATATCTACATGGGTATAAGAATGGCTTTCCTCAGCTCCATCGCATGTATGTGACCTCCCTTCTGATTGGAATATCAGCAGCATCATGCGAGAGCTCTTTCTCCACTTTGTCTCGTGTTCTGACCCCGTTCCGCCGTACTACGCTACATGAGAGAAAAAGCAATGTAGTTATTCTGGCTCACGAGAAGGCCATGACAACAGGCCTAGATGTGAATTCATTTGTTAGGACTTTTGCACAGAAAAGCAGACGGCTGATTCTGTAATGACTGATAAAAGCAAGAAAGCAGGCAGGCAGTGTAAGGAATGGATCAAAGGAAAAGATAGATATACGGATGCAAGAACTGTATTGATGATAGCATAGTTTTCTATGCATTTTAGGGATTTGGGGGTATGTGATACCCGAAAAATTATTTCCCAGTCCCAGACCTGCACCCCCTGATATTCTACCTGCACCCCTTTGCAGTGAGCTTGTGTTTTTTTTTTTTTTTTTTGTCTTTTAGCAGCTGGTGGAGGTGTGCTGGTTAATGTCTCACTTTACTCCTCTCTCATCTGCTTCAAAGCCTGCAGAGATGCACTGGCTACTTCTGAAGCACAGAACAGGTCAACAGAATGAGACTGCAGCATAGAATTTGCAGACTTCAAGGAACCCAGAACTTTTAGGAGGAATTTTCCTATTTCAAAGAAATTGTGCCTCCTTAACATCATCAACAGTCCTGATGCCTCTGTACAGATATTAACAGCAGCAGCTCTGTCCTCTGTAACCTCTGACAGGATACTCATAATAGCATCCTGATTTTCCACAAGGCACTTGGTCACATCATGGTGGCTTGTCCACCTGATCTCCAACAGTCGTTTCAGGGAGGGAACATCATAGTTCTGTGAAACATAATGACGGTGGAAAAATGAGTGTAGAGATCCTGATAGACCAAGAAAGGTTTTTCACATGGCTCTGCCTGCATTGCATGGACCACTGCCAAGTGCAGCTGGTGGTTGTAGCAGTGGATGTAGGGAATATCCTTCCCTACCTTCTTCTGCAGTAGGGCCTGAACCCCACCCCTGAGCCCACTCATGACAGAAGCTCCATCATAGCACTGACTGATCATTTCAGCTACACTAGCCTGAGTCAGAGAGATGCTCAAGAATTTGGGTGGTAATAAATTCAGCATTTAACTGACTGAGGTCTAGCAGACTGATCAGGTGTTCCTCTGGAATGCCGTTACAGACCAATCTAACCATGACTGACTGATTCTCCACATTGCATCTGTCCCTAGTTCCATCACTTTTAATGCAAAACCCAGCATAATCTGCTTTGTCATAATTATCTTTGACCTTTTTTAATACCATTTTTGCCAGTGTTGCAATAATTTCATTCTGTATGTTGTGAGAGGTGTATTTAGCATTCTCTGTGATGTGTTTGTTTATTTAATTAAATTTGGAGTCTTTGGCCAGTGTGTAGTCGACCATTTGTAAGAATAGTCCTGCAGAGAAATCATCACAACTGGAGCTTTCCACACTAGTTCATTTACTGCTAGGAACTGAACTACTTCTCCAATAGTTTTTACATTGTATCTGTTTTTCTTGATTTGAGTGGGACTTATTAAATTACCTATTGTTTCCCCTGTGGCCACTCTTTGGGACATTTCAGACCAGCATTTCCATTTTTGATGTAGCATTGACTTGATGTGTGCTTTGTGAATCCCTTGTCCTTTTCCAGTGCTGTTTTCCAATTATTAAATCCTTGTTTTGTGAAAGTCAAATCCCTATCATTGTTCCCCCCAAGTTTACGACATGGGAAACAAAAGCACACATCCTGCTTTACTGAATATTCCAGCCATGGTCTCTCACGATACCAGGCAGGGCAAAATGAGCGCATGTTCTTCCCAAAATGGCGCTTGGGGAAAACAAGAGCAGTGGGTTGGGACGGTGCGCTACTGTTCAGGCCTGTGTCACCCACAGCGACGGCTGGGTTGGTGGCGATGGGGACAGCAGGAGGGGCTGCGGTGCTTGTGCAACTGGTTGTGGTGAGTTGAGAACAGGCCCCCACAATGTGGCTTTAAAGATGAGGACAACCCGGAAGTAAGAAAAATTGCAGTTCCACCCTCATCCGCTGGGGGCTGGTGTCAGAAGCTAGCAAATCCTCATTGACTCCCATGTTGAAAATACCAATTTCACAGCAGAAATAAACATGTTTACAGCCTGGTACCAAAACATGTTTTTTGTTTAAATGATCTAGTTTACACTCATGACAACACTGAGGGGGGTGAATTTTTTTTCTCACTCTTCTGTTTAAGTGTATTAAAAGCCTAAAATTCTGTATAATTAATGAGCATCAGACCCACGTGACCACATAGCTAGCTCCGTGGAAAGGCCTCAGTAGAGCCTCGGTCTGGCTTGGAAACTGCTCCGGGATTTTGAGTCTCTGTGTTTGTGTATTCTGTTTTGGATATTTTTTGTGCAATTGTTGGACAAAATGACTTGATGTGGCATTAATTGCACTAATAGAGCGTCCAAGGAGTCTCCACTTAATATTTTTTCTGTAAGTTAAATTATATTTATATATTTTACGTCACTGCCGAGCTGATCTTAGATTTTAACATGTACTGTTTAACCATGAAATTTAAATGTAATAGGGTAAAACCCAGTGCATTTAACATAATGCTGCACTTTAGAAAATGGGTTGAAATATAACATGTTGGTGGAGCTGGGTTCCGACTATCGGCTTGTGGAGCTCTCGGGAGACCAATGTTTTCCACCCGGAATGCCGGCTGGTTCTCCCAGCAGCTCGGCGCATCTGTCTGATCGCGGCTCCTGACTGCTGCGCGGGCTGATGGCTGTGGAGCTCTGGGATGGAAACCTTTCCACCCAGTTCTCCCCAGCGGCAGCTCTGCGCATCTCAGATCCCAGTGGCGCTTGTCTGCTGTGCGGCTGCCGGCTTGTGGAGGTCTCCTGACCTCTGTGTTCCACCCAGTTTTACCCAGCGGTCAGCCCGGCGTATCTCTGACTCAGAAGCTCTGGTGTTGTGCACAGTTAACTCCGGTTGTAGCTAGGTTGCTACCTCTGTTAGCTTAGCTCCCACCTTTGCATTAGCTTTGGGTTAGCTTCAAGTTAGCTTGTAGCTAGTTCGACCGGGTGTCGTCAGTTGATCCCAGCCTTACAGCCCCACCCTCAGCTCCTCCTCTCTTCCCTTTTATGGAATTGTCTGGGCTTGACGGAACCTGTGACACGGTCAAAATGGCGGTGGTGGCCACCTCCCATTTTAACAGAAAAACTTGTTATTGGAGCCTATGGAAACCCATTGTCCATATATTAATGTCGATGGTTGAGAAGCAGCAGCCAACGAGCCGGTTTCATCCGCTAGTGCCTTAGCACTGTTGCTCGGTTTAGAAACCAGAAACCTGCGCATTGTCGACTCGGTTCACTTCAAAAACAATTTCAAGGAGAGCACGAGGCAAACTAAAACCTTGAGAAAGAGTACCAAATAATTCCAGTGACCGACAGAAGAAGAAAACTTCAACCAGTGGCTGAGCTCAGATAATGACGGTGCGTCTTTGTGTTCTGCTGCTGTCTGAGGCGTGTGAAGCGAGTGAGACACAGAGAACGAAGTGCAGTGGCTGGCCACACACTCCCTATGCATCTACCAATCAGCAGCTACTTTGAGAGAGAGAGAGAGAGAGAGAGAGAGAGAGAGAGAGAGAGAGAGAGAGAGAGAGAGAGAGAGAGAGAGAGAGAGAGAGAGAGAGAGAGAGAGAGAGAGAGAGAGAGAGAGAGAGAGAGAGAGAGAGAGAGAGAGAGAGAGAGAGAGAGAGAGAGAGAGAGAGAGAGATTTTCAAATTTGGGATTTCTACATGTCATAGCATTTGGGAGGGCAGTCACTATTTTTAGGGGGGCATTGCCCCTCCTAGCCCATGCCACATCCCGGCCCATCTACAGTCCTGGAACCTCCCAAGGCACTTTACAACACAATCAGTAATTTACCCGCCCACATACACATTCACACCCTGGTGGTGAGTAGCTAAAATGTAGCTACAGCTGCCCTGGAGCGCACTGACAAATAAAATTTGTATGATGTTAATTTTCATTATCATAGTGAAATGCTTTGTAGTTATTAATAAGATGAATATCATTGGTCAATATGAGTGAAAAACAAAACAGATTCTTAATAATTTCAGAAATACACTAACTACTGTTTCAGAGTAGACAGGTTTGCTCTTAATGACAATTCTGGCATCACCTCTACAGGAACTACATTCACCAATGTTCAACGTAAGGGCCATCTTTATAGTGGAACAATTTGGTTCCATAATACAGTGTTCTGTAAACACACACACACACACACACACACACACACACAAAATTGGTTTTTGGTGTTTTGGTGTACACACCTTGAATGGCAAGAAGCCACCATTCCCACTGGAAAATAGTGGCTTCTTCTTCTTCTCGTCGGTTGCTTCCTGCAGGTTTCCAGGTAGTGGTGAAAAGATTCTGGAAGCACTTCCTTGTAACTTTCTGTCCTGTATTTGTAAATACAGGAAGGAACTGCTTCCAGAATCTTTTCACCATTTGCCAGAACCGACCACATGAGTCCATACCAGCAATGAACTGCTGGATGTCACAATCAAGTGGCATTCATTATGGATGTGCTTCTGCCAGAGGTACATTCTGAAAATGTTTATGTATCACATGAAAATATTTTGTAGCATTACTGTTAGTCTATAACTCATGGTTAATATCTTGTTACCTGACAGACTAATGTCTACATGAAAGATGTCCTTTTGTTCACCTCATTACTCAGGCAACCATCCATGTGCTTTCAGCTGTCCATGAATGTTGACCAGACAAAGCCACAGAAATGTACAGCAGTGGGCTGCAGTACGACTGGAGGTATTCTACAAACACAAGAACAGTGCTAATGCCTATATGTATTGTTTTCACATTGTTTATGACAGCCTCTAGGTGTAAATGCCATTTGTACTAATTGCTATTTGTCTTTGTCTTATTAGTGAGAGGCAGCTGATGTCCTATGCCATGGAAAAAAAGCATGAGCAAGGAGGCAAAACAGAAACTGCTCATATACATGGAGAAATTCAGAAAAGCTCTGGACTCATCTGAATTTTTGAAGAGGCTGTAGCATTGTGTTGACATTTTTTTGAAGGTATTTGTAAGGCCAATAAAAGCTGTTGCTGGTTATTTCATTTGTCTGAACTTTTTTTTTTTCTAAAGCAAAACTTTTCTGCTTTTGTGTTTACAGCATAATTTTTAAAGATTAGTGTATGGTCAATATCAGTTTACTAGTCTTGTGAATTGTTTACTCAATTCAAAATATTTTAGTAATTTCTAAATAATACATTTTGTGTCAAAGGGCCAGCAATTATTCCTGTTAACAGAATATATGAAATACATATATACACATGAAAATCTCCTCCTTGAACCGTCACCTTATCGTGGTGGAGGAGTTTGAGTGCCCTAATGATCCTAGGAGCTATGTTGTCTGGGGCACTTAGTGCCCCTGGTAGGGTCTCCCATGACAAATTGGTCTTAGGTGAAGGGTGAGACAAAGAACGGTTCGAAGGATCTTTCATGGCGGTTAAAAGGAAGAGTCGGAGTACCCGGCCCGGAGGGTTACCGGGGTCCCACCCTGGAGCCAGGCCTGGGGTTGGGGCCCGTGAGCGAGCGCCTGGTGGCCGGGCTTTCGCCCATGGGGCCCGGCCGGGCCCAGCCCGAACCGGATACATGGGCTCGTCCAACTGTGGACCCACCACCCGCAGGAGGAACATGAAGGGTCCGGTGCAATGCGAATCGGGTGGCAGACCAAGGCGGGAGCCTTGGCGGTCCAATCCCCGGACAAGAAAACTAGTTTTTGGGACATGGAACGTCACCTCGCTGGCGGGGAAGGAGCCGGAGCTTGTGGCAGAGGTTGAGCGGTACCGGCTAGATATAGTCGGACTCACCTCGACACATTGCATTGGCTCTGGAACCCGAGACCTGGAGAGGGGTTGGACACTCTACTTTGCTGGAGTTGCTCCGGGTGAGAGGCGGAGGGCTGGGGTTGGCTTTTTGTTAGCTCCGAGACTCTCTGCCTGTGTGTTGGGGTTTACCCCGGGGGACAAGAGGGTAGCTTCCTTGCGCCTTCGGGTCGGGGAACGGGTCCTGACTGTTGTTTGTGCTTATGGGCCAAATATCAGTTCAGAGTACCCACCCTTTTTGGAGTCCCTGGGACGAGTGCTAGATAGTGCTCCATCAGGGGACTCCATTGTCCTGCTGGGGGACTTCAATGCTCACGTGGGCAATGACAGCTTGACCTGGAGGGGTGTGATTGGGAGGAACGGCCCACCTAATCTGAACTCGAGCGGTGTTTTGTTATTGGACTTCTGTGCAAGCCGCAGTTTGGCCATAACGAACACCATGTTCGAACATAAGGATGCCCACCGGTACACTTGGTACCAGGGCAGCCTAGGTCACAGGTCGATGATAGATTTTGTAGTCGTATCATCTGACCTGCGGCCGTATGTTTTGGACACCCGAGTGAAGAGAGGGGCGGAGCTGTCAACTGATCACCACCTGGTGGTGAGTTGGATCAGATGGCAAGGGAACATGCCGCGTAGACCTGGCAGACCCAAACGCATAGTGAGGGTCTGCTGGGAACGCCTGGCAGAAGAACCTGTCAAGACGGTCTTCAACTCCCACCTCCGGCAGAGCTTTGACCACGTCCCGAGAGCAGTGGGGGACATTGAGTCCGAGTGGGCCTTGTTCCACTCTGCGATTGTCGAGGCGGCTGTTGCTAGCTGTGGCCGTAAGGTGGCCGGTGCCAGTCGTGGTGGCAACCCCCGTACCCGCTGGTGGACACCAGAGGTTCGGGGAGCCGTCAGGCTGAAGAAGGAGGCCTACAGGGCGTGGCTGGTCTGTGGGTCTCCGGAGGCAGCAGACAGGTACCGGATAGCCAAGCGGGGTGCAGCAGTGGCAGTTGCCGAGGCAAAATCTCGGGCGTGGGAGGAGTTTGGTGAGGCCATGGAGAAAGAATATCGATCGGCTCCAAAGAGGTTCTGGCAAACTGTCCGGCGCCTCAGGAGAGGAAGGCAGCAACTCGCTCACACTGTTTACAGTGGGGATGGGGAGCTGCTGACGTCAACTGAGGCTATAGTCGGACGGTGGAAGGAATACTTTGAGGAGCTCCTCAATCCCACCAATGCGCATTCCGAGGAGGAACCAGAGCTGGGAGGCCTGGGGATGGACTGTCCGATCTCGGGGGCAGAAGTTGCTGAGGTAGTCAAACAACTACACAGCGGCGGAGCCCCGGGGGCGGATGAGGTTCGTCCTGGGTATCTCAAGGCTATGGATGTTGTAGGGCTGTCATGGTTGACACGTCTCTACAACATTGCGTGGTCATCGGGGGCAGTTCCTAGGGAGTGGCAGACCGGGGTGGTGGTCCCCATCTTTAAGAAGGGTGACCTGAGGGTGTGTTCCAACTATAGGGGGATCACACTCCTCAGCCTCCCTGGAAAGGTCTACGCCAAGGTACTGGAGAGGAGGGTCCGATCGATAGTTGAATCTCAGATAGAGGAGGAGCAATGTGGTTTTCGTCCTGGCCGTGGAACTGTGGACCAGCTCTATACCCTTGCAAGGGTGATGGAGGGGGCATGGGAGTTTGCCCAACCAATCCACATGTGTTTTGTGGATTTGGAGAAGGCTTATGACCGTGTCCCCAGGGGCACCCTGTGGGGGACGCTCCAGGAGTATGGGGTGGGTGGCTTTCTGTTAAGGGCCATTCAGTCCCTTTACCAGAGGAGCGTGAGTTTGGTCCGCATAGCCGGTAGTAAGTCGGACCTGTTCCCAGTGAGGGTTGGACTCCGCCAGGGCTGCCCTTTGTCACCGGTTCTGTTCATCACTTTTATGGACAGAATTTCTAGACGCAGCCATGGTGTGGAGTGTGTCGAGTTTGGTGGCAGGAGAATCTCGTCTCTGCTTTTTGCGGATGATGTGGTCCTCCTAGCTTCATCCAGCTCTGACCTTCAGCTCTTGCTGGGTAGGTTCGCGGCCGAATGTGAAGCGGCTGGGATGAGGATCAGCACCTCCAAATCTGAGACCATGGTTCTCGACCGGAAAAGGGTGGCTTGCCACCTCCGGGTCGGGGGAGAGGTCCTACCTCAAGTGGAGGAGTTTAAGTATCTCGGGGTCTTGTTCACGAGTGAGGGTAGGAGGGATCGGGAGATCGACAGGCGGATTGGTTCGGCGTCTGCAGTGATGCGGACGCTGAGCCGATCTGTCGTGGGGAAGAGGGAGCTGAGCCAGAAAGCCAGGCTCTCGATTTACCGGTCGATCTACGTCCCAATCCTCACCTATGGTCATGAGCTTTGGGTAATGACCGAAAGAACGAGATCGCGGATACAAGCGGCCGAAATGAGTTTCCTCCGTAGGGTGGCCGGGCTCAGCCTTAGAGATAGGGTGAGGAGCTCGGACATTCGGGAGGGACTCGGAGTAGAACCGCTGCTCCTCCGGATCGAAAGGAGCCAGGTGAGGTGGTTTGGGCATCTGGTCAGGATGCCTCCTGGACGCCTCCCCGGGGAGGTGTTTCGGGCATGTCCTGCCGGCAGAAGGCCCCCGGGTCGACCCAGGACACGTTGGAGAGGTTACATCTCCAATCTGGTCCGGGAACGCCTTGGGGTCCTGCCGGAGGAGCTGGTGGACAAGGCCGGGGAGAGGACGGCCTGGAGCTCCCTAGTTGGGATGCTGCCCCCGCGACCCGGACCCGGATAAGCGGAGGAAGACGAGAGACGACGAGAGAGACGAGAGACACATGAAAATATGCCTAAAAATTACACATCAGCAGCTTTTCACTGTAAAGAAGCAATAAAAAATCATTAATAGTAACATAAATATTAACTACTCACTCGTATGAACTTAGACCCACTGTTAGTGCCTGTAATAACAAATGGTTGAAAGTTAAATGTTGCTGTAGAAGGCATGCTCCCAAAAATGGGGGCTAGTGGGCTTAAGGGGTTAATTAAAACGATTACCACTAATTAATTTTTCTGATATTTTATTTTATTGCATTTAAAATAAACACTTGCACATTTATTACTCACCTGCTAACTTAAATAAGCATAGGTATGTTGTGCCTATTGTCCGGCAACTGATTATTTGTTGGTGGTGTCGTGTTTTATAATCCCACTGGGGATAGCCATAAAGTGTGTATGCAAGAAAAAAAAATCCATACATTCATATTTAAAACTGGAGTCCTGTCTGTTTAATTACATTGTTACTATTTCTGTATAAACGTATTATTTCAATTGTATTGTTCGCGATTGAAAGGTGTGAGATATGAATCAAACCCCAATCTCCTCTGCTGGAGCCTGAGGCGGGGTGCTGCACCCTGGATCCGACCCAGGTTTAAGCTCTCCCCGCCCGCTGGGAGGGCTGCCGTAATTGAGATGTTTCCCTTTTCTGACCACCAGGGGAGCTCGGAGGAGCACAACAGACACATGGGGGCGTGGTTTGTCGGGGCTTCGTCTGCAGCTAGACCTTACTCCATAAAAGGGAAGCATTGTGTTTGCAAAGTTGCTAGCGCCAGTGAAAGCCCGTTGAAACAAGAAGCTCTGTATCTATCGTTTATTCCGTACCTTTGAATCTGGGACTCCGCTTGGGATATTTGGACCGACCGCTGCGTGAAACGACACTCTGCTAACAGGGGGCGTTCCTGTTTACAAACAAAATTGCCCCTTTTAGCCGTTTCCCGAATAGTTGGGAACGGAAGATAACTTCAGCCTCGTGGACAAGAGGAAGGAACTGAAAAAGAAGACCGTTAGCAACGTTAGTTTATCGTTGTTTAGCCTTGTGAGGTGAATATTAAACATGTATTCAGGAGAGTCTCTGATGGAGTTTGTCACCAAGCAAGTAGCTATTGCTAGAGAAAAAATCAGGAAGGTTGAAGAAGCCATGGCCCAGTTCGAGGAAGGGCTCGGTGGCCAGCGCAGACTGTCGGATATGAGCTGGAAACCACAGAGCAGCTCACACAGAGCAGGTAAGAAACACCAGCGGGTACCGAGGGGAAGAGCTTTAGGATTAGCATAAATTACGTGATTATTGTGGCAGAAAAGGACCAGTTTTAGCCATTTATGGTAAATAAAGGTGACGTAAAGGCCCCTGTGTGATGTGAAGTGTAGAACAAATTCTATAAAGAAATAAAGACTGATTCAACCTCCCAGAGTCAAAATGGATGCTGTAATCACTGTTGGCAAGTGAAGTACTCCGTTTTAGATATTTTGGAGTTAATTTTTTTATGAACCTTTATTAACAAAAATAGAATATACAATGTGACAATAAGTTTACAAGCTCACAGTTGACAACGTATAAGAAAAGTGAGAAGTGCAAAAATGTAAACTAAGTGCCAGGGGATATAAAAAAGATGGGTGTACAGAAAAATACTGATTACAGTAGCATATATCTAGAGAGAACATCAACACAGAGATAGTAATAAATCAGCATCAGATTATCTTAAAGCGGGTACATATTTGAGTAGTCTTTACAGCCTTCTGGTTTTGTGAGAACCGGATAGAGTCCATATAATGCTTGACCTCTACTAAGAAACAGTTAAAGTTGGGTTTGCTTTTAAGAAATTTATTTTTATGGATATGAAATTTGGCCAAGAGAAATAACAGATTAATAAAAAATTTAATAGTTATTAAAAATATTCTGGTGAAGGACAAACAAAACCTGCTTCCAATAAATGTTAAAATTGACAGAGAATTTACAGCAGATGATGTCACAGAAAGACTGCCAAAACCGTTTGGAATGAGTACACAGCCAAAAAGGATGAGTTGTTGTTTCTGGAAGATCTTCACAAAATGTACAAGATACATCCAGGTCTGATTTAAATTTTTTAAAATAACATTTAGAGGGGTAGAATCTATGTAATAGTTTAAAGGAAGTTTCTTTAACCTTGTTAGTGATCAGAAATTGATCGGGTAGAAGCCAAACCTTCCTCCATGTCAAGTCAGCCACAAATCTATTCCAGTATGGTACGGCACATGGAAGAGATTTCATGTCTTTAAGAAAGAGAGTTCTAATTGCTTTGTTTTTATTATTATGAGAGTAATTAAAACAAACTTCACCGATTGGGGACAGAATTGGAGAAAAAACAGGAGAGAACTGACTATAATCTAATCTAGGTCTCTGATTGAATAACATACACACTCCTGGAGAAATGGCTCCAAAAACCTTTGCGTATTCGCCCGGCGTAATCGGAATATCATACTGTTGTAAAAACTCACCATAGGAAAGTAACTGACCTTCTGCATTAAAGAGTTGGTCTACTAAAATTATGTTATTCTGGAACCATGAGTTGAAAAACAGAGACTTGTGTTTATAAAGAATGTCCTTATTATTCCAGATGAAGTCGCGGTGAGGTGAGAAATTGTGCTTGTACATGAGTGTCCATGAGAGGAAGGCCTGGCGATGGAAGGCTGATAACTTAACGGGGAGCTTTTCGACATTATCAGGGCCTGAAATTCACTTCTAAGAACAGGGGGGAATTCCCCCTTCACATATGTCTGTACAGGGGGAATTTATATATTGGGGGGTGGGGGTGGGGGATTACCGAATGTGCAGTCTTATGTTGTACTAATCATACCTTACATCATGTTTATAAGCAGCTTTCATTGGACTCCTGCAGCATTCTCATCTTCGTTGCTCTTGTCCCTTTCTTTGTTTCATCTCCTCTGCCTGATTTCTTTCCTCACACAGAAGTTAAAAAAATAAAAATAAACTTTCCAGGAATTACTTGTGGGATTAACAACAGGCCTTAACATTGTTGTATTCTTACCTCAGATTGATGCATTTATTAACTTTTTTTAATCTTCCTTAGTGGTCCTCATAGCTGCATCTGTGGCCATCTTTTCTTTTGTCCAAATGTTGTCTTTTTCTTGGCCTCTAACACTGCATCTTTCTCCATTGTAATAAATTTGAAGTATAAAAATCAAATAAAAATGCTCCTTTTTGCTGCACTGGTATTAGAAATTATCTGAACAATTTTAATTGCTGAAGTTTGTGTCCAACTCTCTGGGCTGCATCTTTGCTCTTGTTTGTGCTTCTTTATCTGTTGTCTCCATCTTCTCTTCTTACTCTGATTTCTGTCTCTGAATTATTCGATCTCAAACTGATGAATTTTCATTAACCCAACTTTTAACACAAACAGTTTCGTTGATGTGGCATAAAACACGATTGCAACTATGTACATTAATGTATCTGTTAGCTCACAGTACTAATTGGTTTTGGAGCGGGGTTCTCCCACGCTCTGCTTGGTCCTCTGTCCTCTCTGTCTTCTGTCTCCTCTGCTTCATCTCTTTCCATTTGATAAAAGCTCTGTTGAAATCAAACTGCTCTTTCGGAGGGCCAAGCTCTGAAATCAGCATCAGATTGGTGAGGTTTGCGTTATTCAGAGAATTTCTGAATCTTGTTTTTATCCTGTTTTGCGTGCTGAATCCGCGGTCACATGACACACTGGCAACTGGGATGACTAAAGCGATCTTAATGAGCTTCTCCATTTCAGTGAACACACCCCGATGGTCACTCAAAACAGCCTCTGCAAACTGCTGAAAGGTCAATGAGGCGTACGAGTCACTGGAAACCATAGTTTGCTTCAGCAAGGCAAACTCCGAGCGTCCATCCACTGCACTTACATAGTTTGAGAAGTGTGCAAGAAGGTTGTCGAGTTTTTCAAGGCCATAATGAGAAAAGTTATCTGACTTTTTTGCCATAATGGCTTTTTTTGGCTCCAAATTCGTAAACCATGACAGAACATCCAGTGTCTCACAGGGGAATCTTCTCTCAATCTCTGTTATTAAAGATCCCACGTACCTGCTCTTCATGTCATCAAAGGCTGGTTTTTGGGTGTGGCAGTCAAAAATTTTGTCTCCTTTAAACTTGTTTCCATCAAGAGAGCTGAAGAATTCAGTTTCTGCAGGGCCAGGGTGGACGATTATTTCCTTCAGGGCTTCTTTGGTACTTTCAACCATTGGCTGTGCTGTGGAGAAGTCCAGATCTTCTCTTTGAAAATGTTTTGAGAGAAGGACTACATGCATCAGTACGTCCTTCGTCATGTGACAAAGGGCCACAAAGTTAAACTGTCTCACAGCTAGTAGCAGACCTTTAGCTTTGTCAGCATCTTGTGCATTAGAGGAAGCCATGTGCTCCAGGACATCGCTCAGGGATTTCAGTGATCTACACACTACTGACACTGCATTGTGAATTGACAGCCACCTTACTGCATGCGGCTGGGTGAACTTCAGTTGGGGTTCATCCAGTTGTTTCTGCAATTCATGCAGCTTGTTGCTTCTGACAGCAGAATTACTGAAAAAAATAAAAATTGATCTCAAATCCTGCTGAAACTGTTTCACCTGTGGCACAGAGTTGGCTGCATCACTGGCAGCAAGTGCGAGACGATGAGCCGTACAGTGGATTCCTACCAGGTCTGGGTTGTATAGCTCTCTGAGTTTTTTAATAACTCCTTGTCTGCATCCTGTCATTACAGCAGCTCCATCAGTGCAAACTGCAGCAAGTTTTTTTCCATCCAGTTTTTTTTCTGTCAATAGCTGTTTTACATCTTCAACAATAGTGTCTGCTCTTCCATCAGCAGTTTCAGAATTCCTTATCAGTTTTATTTTGACCTTGTTGTCATCTATGAACCTGATATAGATAATCAGTCGTTTGGTGTTACTAATGTCAGTAGATTCATCCAATATTAATGAAAACACGGGACTTCTTTCAACAGCTTTGTCAACATCTTCCACAAGTGTGCTTGCAATAGCTTGCTGCATTTCTGACAGTCCTTTTTCATTGACGTAGCTACCATAGCTTGATGTTTCTGTAAGTTTTTTGAAAGCAGGACGCTCCATTTCTTTCAGGAATTTAACCACATGGAAACATTTAGCTTTTGCCATTTCATTTTTTGCAACAAAATATGCAGTTTTCAGGAGCCCCTTCATTTCTGCAGCAGACTGTAAATTTGTATCTTCGATAGCTTTGGCCATTACATGTTTTGCTGAATCCGCCTCACGTTTTCTTTTTATTGCTGCAGTGTGAGACACCATCAGCGTGACGACGTAAAGTTGATGTTTTGTAGCATCGACTTGCAAAAGGCACAGCGCCGTACATTTTACAAATGGAGCAGTTCATTTCACCATTATTATTTTCAAGCCAGGGATACAGTCTGTGCCAGTTAGCCTGAAACTTATCTTTAGGCTGCTTGCTAACGTTACTTTTAGTGCTGGGTATCAATGCAAATTTCCAGAATCGATTCGATTCCGATTCTTGAGATTTAAAATCGATTATCACTATCTAATCCGATCGATTCCGATCCGATATCGATTCAATTCAGGTCATCAATTTAAAAACATTTTTGCAGTTACCATAATTCCATGACTGCATAGTTGTTTAGTTTATTGATAATATTGACATTCAGTGATAAATTAATGAAATATTGGCCATTAAAAACAGTTGTAAGGACCAGTTCCTCTCCAAGAATGTCAAGTGTTTCCAGTGTTTTCTAGGACATCATTAAATTCAGATGTTAGGAATTCAGCCAAATGCTATTGCTGTTGAAAGCAAATGCCATTTTTATTCAGATAAGTTTAACCATATGAAAAAAGATATTATTTGCCAGTGCAAATGTAAACAGAAGCAGAAAGCTTAAAATTAATGGCTTTTGTTTTACTTTGTGCAAATAGAAATTAAAAGGTACAGAACCTTAAACAACTGTTTCACAGTCTTGTGCAAAACCTTAAACACTTCAAGTATCCAGAAACATTCAGATGCCGTTAAAGTACTCGTCTCGTCTCGTCTCGTCTTCCTCCGCTTATCCGGGTCCGGGTCGCGGGGGCAGCATCCCAACTAGGGAGCTCCAGGCCGTCCTCTCCCCGGCCTTGTCCACCAGCTCCTCCGGCAGGACCCCAAGGCGTTCCCGGACCAGATTGGAGATGTAACTTCTCCAACGTGTCCTGGGTCGACCCGGGGGCCTTCTGCCGGCAGGACATGCCCGAAACACCTCCCCAGGGAGGCGTCCAGGAGGCATCCTGACCAGATGCCCAAACCACCTCAACTGGCTCCTTTCGATCCGGAGGAGCAGCGGTTCTACTCCGAGTCCCTCCCGAATGTCCGAGCTCCTCACCCTATCTCTAAGGCTGAGCCCGGCCACCCTACGGAGGAAACTCATTTCGGCCGCTTGTATCCGCGATCTCGTTCTTTCGGTCATTACCCAAAGCTCATGACCATAGGTGAGGATTGGGACGTAGATCGACCGGTAAATCGAGAGCCTGGCTTTCTGGCTCAGCTCCCTCTTCCCCACGACAGATCGGCTCAGCGTCCGCATCACTGCAGACGCCGAACCAATCCGCCTGTCGATCTCCCGATCCCTCCTACCCTCACTCGTGAACAAGACCCTGAGATACTTAAACTCCTCCACTTGAGGTAGGACCTCTCCCCCGACCCGGAGGTGGCAAGCCACCCTTTTCCGGTCGAGAACCATGGTCTCAGATTTGGAGGTGCTGATCCTCATCCCAGCCGCTTCACATTCGGCCGCGAACCTACCCAGCAAGAGCTGAAGGTCAGAGCTGGATGAAGCTAGGAGGACCACATCATCCGCAAAAAGCAGAGACGAGATTCTCCTTCCACCAAACTCGACACACTCCACACCACGGCTGCGTCTAGAAATTCTGTCCATAAAAGTGATGAACAGAACCGGTGACAAAGGGCAGCCCTGGCGGAGTCCAACCCTCACTGGGAACAGGTCCGACTTACTACCGGCTATGCGGACCAAACTCATGCTCCCCTGGTAAACTCTGGTAAACGGGACTGAATGGCCCTTAACAGAAAGCCACCCACCCCATACTCCTGGAGCGTCCCCCACAGGGTGCCCCTGGGGACACGGTCATAAGCCTTCTCCAAATCCACAAAGCACATGTGGATTGGTTGGGCAAACTCCCATGCCCCCTCCATCACCCTTGCAAGGGTATAGAGCTGGTCCACAGTTCCACGGCCAGGACGAAAACCACATTGCTCCTCCTCTATCTGAGATTCAACTATCGATCGGACCCTCCTCTCCAGTACCTTGGAGTAGACCTTTCCAGGGAGGCTGAGGAGTGTGATCCCCCTATAGTTGGAACACACCCTCAGGTCACCCTTCTTAAAGATGGGGACCACCACCCCGGTCTGCCACTCCCTAGGAACTGCCCCCGATGACCACGCAATGTTGTAGAGACGTGTCAACCATGACAGCCCTACAACATCCATAGCCTTGAGATACCCAGGACGAACCTCATCCGCCCCCGGGGCTCCGCCGCTGTGTAGTTGTTTGACTACCTCAGCAACTTCTGCCCCCGAGATCGGACAGTCCATCCCCAGGCCTCCCAGCTCTGGTTCCTCCTCGGAATGCGCATTGGTGGGATTGAGGAGCTCCTCAAAGTATTCCTTCCACCGTCCGACTATAGCCTCAGTTGACGTCAGCAGCTCCCCATCCCCACTGTAAACAGTGTGAGCGAGTTGCTGCCTTCCTCTCCTGAGGCGCCGGACAGTTTGCCAGAACCTCTTTGGAGCCGATCGATAGTCTTTCTCCATGGCCTCACCAAACTCCTCCCACGCCCGAGATTTTGCCTCGGCAACTGCCACTGCTGCACCCCGCTTGGCTATCCGGTACCTGTCTGCTGCCTCCGGAGACCCACAGACCAGCCACGCCCTGTAGGCCTCCTTCTTCAGCCTGACGGCTCCCCGAACCTCTGGTGTCCACCAGCGGGTACGGGGGTTGCCACCACGACTGGCACCGGCCACCTTACGACCACAGCTAGCAACAGCCGCCTCGACAATCGCAGAGTGGAACAAGGCCCACTTGGACTCAATGTCCCCCACTGCTCTCGGGACGTGGTCAAAGCTCTGCCGGAGGTGGGAGTTGAAGACCGTCTTGACAGGTTCTTCTGCCAGGCGTTCCCAGCAGACCCTCACTATGCGTTTGGGTCTGCCAGGTCTACGCGGCATGTTCCCTTGCCATCTGATCCAACTCACCACCAGGTGGTGATCAGTTGACAGCTCCGCCCCTCTCTTCACTCGGGTGTCCAAAACATACGGTCGCAGGTCAGATGATACGACTACAAAATCTATCATCGACCTGTGACCTAGGCTGCCCTGGTACCAAGTGTACCGGTGGGCATCCTTATGTTCGAACATGGTGTTCGTTATGGACAAACTGCGGCTTGCACAGAAGTCCAATAACAAAACACCGCTCGAGTTCTGATCAGGTGGGCCGTTCCTCCCAATCACACCCCTCCAGGTCAAGCTGTCATTGCCCACGTGAGCATTGAAGTCCCCCAGCAGGACAATGGAGTCCCCTGATGGAGCACTATCTAGCACTCGTCCCAGGGACTCCAAAAAGGGTGGGTACTCTGAACTGATATTTGGCCCATACGCACAAACAACAGTCAGGACCCGTTCCCCGACCCGAAGGCACAAGGAAGCTACCCTCTTGTCCCCCGGGGTAAACCCCAACACACAGGCAGAGAGTCTCGGGGCTAACAAAAAGCCAACCCCAGCCCTCCGCCTCTCACCCGGAGCAACTCCAGCAAAGTAGAGTGTCCAACCCCTCTCCAGGTCTCGGGTTCCAGAGCCAATGCAATGTGTCGAGGTGAGTCCGACTATATCTAGCCGGTACCGCTCAACCTCTGCCACAAGCTCCGGCTCCTTCCCCGCCAGCGAGGTGACGTTCCATGTCCCAAAAACTAGTTTCCTTGACCGGGGATTGGACCGCCAAGGCTCCCGCCTTGGTCTGCCACCCGATTCACATTGCACCGGACACTTCATGTTCCTCCTGCGGGTGGTGGGTCCACAGTTGGACGAGCCCATGTATCCGGTTCGGGCTGGGCCCGGCCGGGCCCCATGGGCGAAAGCCCGGCCACCAGGCGCTCGCTCACGGGCCCCAACCCCAGGCCTGGCTCCAGGGTGGGACCCCGGTAACCCTCCGGGCCGGGTACTCCGACTCTTCGTTTTCACCGCCATGAAAGATCCTTCGAACCGTTCTTTGTCTCACCCTTCACCTAAGACCAATTTGTCATGGGAGACCCTACCAGGGGCACTAAGTGCCCCAGACAACATAGCTCCTAGGATCATTAGGGCACTCAAACTCCTCCACCACGATAAGGTGACGGTTCAAGGAGGAGCCGTTAAAGTACAAACCATATGAAAGTAGTAGTAGTAGTGTGCCTGGTTAAAGTACAAAAATGTAAACTTGTGAAACGTGAAAGGCATTCCATATTAATGTACAAACAAAACTGAACAGGAAATTAAACTTGACTAAAGACAGACTGTGTAAACTGTCCTCTTATGAACATCACTTGGGAATGGTAAGATTCTTCTGCAGGAAAAGTGGCTGATTCACATGACCAGGGGTGAGACAGCTTCTTTTTGCAGTGATTATATCACCTGCAGTTGAAAAAACCCTCTCAGACGCGACACTGGTCCCAGGGACACAGAGATATCGCTTAGCCATGCGAGCCAAAAGAGGATACTCTTTTTCATTCTCTCTCCACCAGACCAGAGGATTGTCCTGCAGTCCTGCAGGTCTCCTCGCCCTGTACCTCTTGATCTCATCTTCTGCCACCTCTGCAAGAGTTTTCTTTGCATGTCCCCTCTCCTCTCTTGGTATGTAGGCTTCCCCAAGGAGAGACTCCAAAGCACTGGATTGCTTGGGGTTATGTGCAGGGGTATTGTTTTCCTCCTCTTCCTCCATTTCATCAACTTCATCTTGCTGCATGAGAGAAGAAATACTTATATGTGTCGTTGTGCAACATAGGCTTTGGTTTGGCTATGAATAACTTAACATAACATAAATCTGTCATTTTAATCTAAACTATCAAGTCAGACAACAATTTGGATATCAGGAAAAGTGTTCAGTCTTGGTTCTTAGCGTTGTGTATTTTTTGAAGGTTACAATAGCTTACTGCCTTGTGTATTTGAGTGTAATCTTATTATTTCTCGTTTTCTCCAAGGATATGTGATGCTGTAGCGAATTAACTTCCCCACTGTGTGATTAATCGGAGTATATTCTATCATCTATGAATACCTGCCTGCTCAGGCTGAGATTTAAAATATGATAAAATATTTAAATATTTAAAAATATGTTTCTGAAACTTAAGAAACTGCACATTTATAATTGGAATAAACACAAACAACTTCTCCCTGATAGGTAAGAGTTTAATAAATGTAATTAAACATTTCAGTTAATATACTTCTATCAACAAACTCACTAACCTAGTAACACTCAACGAAGATACTACTACTAAATATGAAAGAATAAATGAAAACTAAAATGAAAAATATACAAATAACAATAAAACCAATAACATGTTGTGAAAACCAGGTTTAATAGGATGATTTCAGAAAATAGGCAAAATTAGCTTTCAACTAATTCAGATTAGACTTCACCAAAATGTGTGTGTGTGAGAGAGAGAGAGAGATCAATTACATGGTAGTATTTGCTTGGATTTTCTTTCTCTCAAGGCTTCTTATTACTTACATTAGATGCTTCTTCCTCCATCCCACCCACTGCCTCAACCTGGAGCCTGGAGAAGGTGTGCTCTCGCTCCTCCTCACCCAGAAATGGCAGGGCTTTGAAGCGTGGACCAACAGCTGAGGTGGCATGCAGCATGGCTGTCTCGTTCACATACCTGAAATATAAATGTCACACATTTAAATCTATGCAATTAGGGAGATAATATTTTCTTAAATTGTTTAATTAAATACACAATATAACCTATTTTCTCTCTCACACGCACAAAATAGGCCTACCTTGTGCTCAGGTTTTTCTTGATCTCATTCTTCATATCCTTAACAACTTTGGAGTCTTCTGGGAGGCTGGTCATCTCCTTCAGCAGCAGAGCATGCAGGGGTGCCATCACTGACCCCGGCTTTCCACGGGAGCCGTCAGCAGCACGTTACTGCAGCAGCACGTCATAGCTGCTGATAGGAACCGCTGTGGTCAACAGAACCTTTTCCACTGGAGCCGTCGGCAGCCGTCAGCAGCGCGAGTTGGCCGCGTCTCAGGAGCAGCATGTCGCGGCCTTTACGCGCCGGTTCTATTTTCTATGCGCGACGCCTCTGAAACGGGTCAAGTTCTACATTTTTGGGGAAGGAAAGACAGGAAATCGGACGCGGAAATGGAGAGAAGCTACAGAGATTTTCAGAATAAAGAACGTGCTGCCTTCCGGTTGCTTTACTTTTAAAAAATGTTACGAACTGTGCGTCCCCGTGAGAAGTTATCACCTAGCTAGCGGTCTCCTTTGTTTTTCAGGTCCGTATTGGCGATTATAAAACGGACAGAACATAAAACACAAACCATGTTGTAGTTTTCTCCTGCTTGTTGTTGTGTTTACTGACGAAGTCACTCGTGTGACTTCGTGCTCTGTCGGTGACAGCTGTTCACCTGCTGCTTCGCGTCTCGTGGGAAGGGCCAAGCAGCAGCTTACGCGAGCAAGACGTGCTGCTGACGGCTCCCGTGGAAACCCGGGGTGAGAGAGTTGGTGACTTTTCTTCTGACATGACTTCAGTAGCTTTTTTCATTGGCTTCAGAGCTCTGACCACATCTTCAGCATCAGTTATGTCTTCCTCTTTCAGGTTGCACAAATCTTTTTCATTTCTGCGGACTTCAGGTTAGAGCAGAGCAGCAGAGATAGCAGGCTGCTGCTCCAGAAAACGTTCGAGCATTTCCAGTGCACTATTCCATCTGGTCACAACATCAATTGTGAGCTTGTGTTGTTTAAGCTGCAATAGTTTCTGCTTTTCTTTCAAGATGCGGCTGGCTGTTGTGCTGCGATGGAAGAACATTACAATGTGCCTCACTCTCCCAAGCAGGCGTGCAATATTTGGGAGTTTGAGACCGGTTTGTGAGGCGAGGTTTATGATGTGTGAAAAACAGCCAATGTGTGTTAACCCCATCATCTCAACAGCACGAATCGTATTAGCCGCATTGTCGGTCACCATAGCAGGATCTTTGCTCATCAGCCCCCACTTCTCTATCGCTGCGGTCAACATTTCTGCTAGACTGGCAGAACGATGGTCAGTTTCAACTTCTGTGGTCTGTAATACGTACGAGTTGAGGTTCCACTCCTCGTCAATGTAGTGTGTCATCAAACTCATGTACGATTCCGTAGCCACAGATGTCCAGGTATCCGTTGTAATGCCCACTCTCTCTGCTGACTGAAGCTTACTTTTCACATTTTCTTTCACCGACTGGTACATGTTTGGGATGACTTCTTCTGAAAGACGTTTGCGAGAAACCATAACATATTGCGGCTCTGCTACTTTCATTAGCCGCTTGAAGCCCTCGTTTTCAACGACAGAATATGGGCGCATATCCTTGCAAATGAAGCCCGCTATTGCCTCAGTTATTTTGTGAGAACGTGTAGAATTAGCCGGTAGTTGTATTGATTCCTTGAATTTCATCTGCTGCAGACCAGTGGACGGCTTGCACGCAAGATCTTGGTCATGTCGCAAAATGTGATTGTTGAGATTGGTTGTATTTCCGCAATATTTCACCTCCATTTGGCATGCCTTGCAAATCACTTTGCTTTTGTCAAGCTGACCTTTCTCTTTGTCAGTTCTGAAACCAAAATGCTGCCAGACTGCAGCTTTAAGAGTTTTTGGTGTTTTCAAACCGAGCACATGGCTAACGTCGCTGCTAGTATCCGACGCCATTTAAAAAAATCTTCACACCTAGCACGCATGCGTGAATTCAGTCACATGACGGTGGGCGGGAGAAAGTCGCTGCACCATATTAACCCTTTATCATCACCCACGCCTCTGAACTTCTTTTATATTTTAGCTGTACAAGAGCCAGACACTGTTAAATGGTTAAATCGATCTTTGGACGTATGAATCGATCTTCATGAATTTATATAAGAATCGATTCAGAATCGGAGGATCAATTTTTTTCAACACAGCACTAACAATTGGAGTCAGGGAATATCACATACCTGGGAATTAATGTCTCTCCCAAGTTAGCAGATCTAACCAAATTAAACTACATCCCACTTTTAAAGAAAGTGGAGGATGATCTTGCAAGATGAAAATCCTTACCAATATCACTCATGGGGAGAGTTGCTACAATTAAAATGATGGTCTTACCCAGAATAAATTACTTATTTTCAATGATCCCAAACAAACCACCAGCTGACTGGTTTAAATCTCTGGACTCCTCAATTACCAAATTCCTTTGGCAGGATAAACCTCCACGAATTAGCTTAAAAACGCTTCAGAAGACCAAAGACAGGGAAGGACTGGATGTACCCAACTTTTATTATTATTTCTTAGCCAACAGGCTGCAATATATACCAAGATGGTTGCAAGATAACCCACTAGATGAGTCCTGGTTAGATATAGAACAGGCACTTTGCAATACGATAGAGCTTTCAGACTTACCATTTATTAGCTCAAGCATAAGAAAACATGAAGGCTTCAAAAGTATTAGTATCAGCACCTCTCTGACGGCATGGTGGGAGTATCTTAAAATGACAGTCTTCACTAGTACCATGCAGACGCACACCTATCTGGAATAATCCTGATATTTTGCAAAATAATAAAATGAGTAACCTTCCGGACTGGAAAAATAAAGGAATCCTATACCTGGAACACATATATGAAGGATTGGACTTCATCCCATTTAATAGAATAGTCTCCCAATTTGGAATAGATAAGAATAGCTTTTTAGAATACCACCAAATTAAATCTGTAGTCAAAAAAAAATTTAAGCTCAATAAAATAGAATTACAAACACCACCAAGGGTATTAGACTTCTATAATCTCAAACCCCCCAAACTACTGTCTAAAGTATATAAGACACTAGGGCTGCTCAATTAATCGAATTTTAATCACGATTACGATCTGAGTTTTGAACGATTATAAAAAACAAAACAAGCAGATTATTTGCTCCTCTCACTTGCGCTGCCCTGAGTTGCAAATGAAGCGCTCCTTCTAGGGCAGGGGTGTCAAACATGCGGCCCGCGGGCCGAATCCGGCCCGCAAGCGGGTTAAATCCGGCCCGCGAGATGGTTGTGTAAACTTTATTTTCATACTTTACAATGTAGAGTGAAAATAAACTTATCATTGTGAGCAAGGTTTCTCTGTAATGAGTATAAATAAAACAAAGCTGCGCTCAAGGCTCACACAAGAACTTGATTCACATCCTGAAGTTGGCTGCCACTCAGGATGTGACTTCTGATATTGATGCACTGGTGAAAGCTAAAAGATGTAAAGTAAAATGAGTCAAATATACTTTAAGTGCTGCATGAAACTGATCTTGCCATGTCATCTGTAAGCTCTTTGAATCACTAAGGAACGTTTTTTTTATTTGTTGATTTTTATTTTTATTTTTTCAAATTTTCAAGTACACTTCAGGTGTTGTACTTGTACTACACTGTTCTCAGGCTCCAACCTTGTTTTATATTGATTGTATTAAAACAAAGAAAACAATCTGAAGGTTTTTTTTTTAATTTACCGGTCCGGCCCACTTGGGACAAGATTTCCCTCAATGTGGCCCCTGAGCTAAAATGAGTTTGACACCCCTGTCCTAGGGTGTTGCCAACTTGGCGACTGACATTATTTCTAACAGCTTCTCAGACCCCCTTCTTGACTTTTTAAATCTTAAAAGTACCTAGCGAGCACCTCAGAAACATCTCTGGTAACCCTTAGCTACTTTCTGGATAACTGTCGTCGACGTTTCCTGCAGGTTAGCTAAACACTCCGCCTGCACTCCGGACCGTTCTTCAGGACATTAGGAAAGGGAATGATGTAGTGATGTGTCGGTCGCTAAAGAAACAGCTCACGGAGCCGGCTCCCTGTTGGAGTAACCAGAGTGAGTGACACACACACCGCACCTGCTGACTCCTGAGCCGCTAAAAACGGCTAAATGTGCACGTGCTAAACACACGTGCAGCTTGCCCCGATTGCTGTGAGATCGGGGTGGGGGGTGCAGCTGTGGTTGGGACAATTATTACATTAACTGATGGACCTGTAAATAAATAGTTTATAAATAAGGTAGAAATAGATAGAAGTAAGTTCCTCATGCTGATAAATAACTAATCTCTCTGAGGACACGGTGCTAGTGTATTCTCCTACAGCACCTTGACACAACTTCAATAAATGTTATGCAACATTTTGTGAACATCAATTTATTTGCATTTATTTGTTATAAATGCCACTGTATAATTCTTGCTGTCAGTATTTGCAAGATATTGGTATTTGGGTCTGTACTGGTTAGACTTAAATGAGTTAAACCAAGGTCTATAGCCCTTGGGTCATAAACTATGAGCTATAAGTATATTGGTCTTTTTATACTGGGAATCAGGAGTTATTTTAGTGATCATCTTGTTTCTTTTTTATTTTTGTCCTAATTGTGCCCTGAGCAATTTTATGACTGAATAAAAACAAATAAAATCAACATAAATAGAAAAATCGTCCTAAATAATCGTGATCTCAATTTCAGTCACCATAATTGTGATTATTATTTTTGCCATAATCGATCAGCCCTATAAGACACTGTCCAAAATAGACAATAGAATAGTAATCCCTATTGAAAAATGGGAGGTGGATCTATCAGTTAGCTTTGACCAGAACTTCTGGTCCCAAACTTGTTTAAAAACTTTTAAAATGATCAGACACTCCAATTTCCAATTAATTCAGTACAAAATTCTACACAGAGTACACTATGCAGGTCATCGGATGTTCAAGATAGGGTTTGTGTCATCTGACACCTGTACACACTGCACAAACAACATTCCTGACAATTACATTCACGCACTGTGGTCCTGTCCACCTGTCCAGGAATTTTGGGGTAGAGTGTGTGAAGACCTGTCAAAGTCTCTGAAATGTCATATCCCAACCACCCCATCTCTTTGTTTACTGGGAATTCTGGACGATGTCCCGATTGAAACATCTGTGGTTCACGTGGTTCTGACTGCCATATGCATCGCTAAGAAAACTATCCTCTTGAATTGGAAAAATAGAGAAACTCTTTGCATTAACCAGTATAGAAATCTTTTGTTAGATCATATTACACTTGATATAGCCTCTGCTTCCACTTCAGATCAATCTCTCTGGGCTCCTTTGATCGGTTCCATCACATAGCAAGGGTGGGGGGCCGTTGATGTTGTTCTGCGGGATGGTGTGTGTGTGTGTGTGTGTGTGTGTGTGTGTGGGGGGGGGGGTCTGAGTTTGGAGTACCCGGATGTTCCCTGGAGGTGGGTTCACTGGGGGTGTCTGGGACTGGGGGGCCATTGCCCCCCCCTCTGGAGGTGCTTGGGTTGCCTTGGGGGGTGGACTGCTGGCGGTTGTGAGTGGGGCCCCTTGGGGATCTTGGCGGTGACCATGGGTCATTGCCTGGCTGCTGCATTGCCCCTGGGCGGGTCTGGGTGGGGGCCTAGGGGCTCGGGGTTTGGGGGTGGTCGGCCACGTGTGGGGATCTGGGCGGGGCCTTGGGGGTCGGGTCCTAATATGTATGCTGCCGGGAAGAAGGCAGGAACATGCAGCAGTGCCTGGCCCGGGTTCGGGGGCCTCAGGTAGACCTTGGCTCCTCTGCCGTTCCATCACAGGGGAGGGGGAGGTCCAGGAGGGGGAGGACCCAACCTTACCTGGATGTCCCATGTCTTATATATTCTGGAAGTTGTGCAAATGCAGGGATGGGCATAGATATTCTGATGGGGTGGGGCTGGGTTGGTGCCCTCGGACTCCGTGAGGCTCTGTAATGCTGCTGCTTTGGGCCCTGGCAGGATGGGCTGGGGTCTCCATGCCCTGGGTGGCAGTTTGACAACAGAGGTGCCTATTGGGGCCAGTAGGGGAGCTGGCTCCCTGGAGGGCTAAGCCCAACCAGCCATTCCTCCCCATCCCCGCATATTTCTCTCCTCCTGCTCCCTCACATCATCACACAAACATACACATAGGACCTTGGGGGGTGGGCAAGTCAGGGAGTGCAGGTATGGATCCCATTTCCGCATTCCTGTGGCAACCTGCCCCCCAACTTTATTTGCACCTTATACACTTCCACTGACGACATTCCACACAAACACACACTTAGGGCCTTGGGAGTGAGCACATTCAACGGCATTTGGCAGGGGGATATCTCAGCCTCCTCCCGGGTGCCGGTGCCCACTTCCAATTTTAAACCGCACTTAAGCCCCATTCCCACCTGTACCGGGTCGGCCCGGGCCGGGTAGCGTAGGTTGTTTACATATCTGGGTGGCCTGGAATTTTCCCGGGCCAACCAAGGCTCATTCTCGGCCCTCTTCCCAAGGGGTACTGCTTCAGGCCGACCAGGGCCAACACGCCCACTGCTGACAGCAAATTCACACCTTCCATTAGAGCAAGCCTCTGATTGGTGGGTAGAATCAGCCCATTCACACCTTCCATTAGAGCAAGCCTCTGATTGGTGGGTAGAATCAGCCCATTCACACCTTCCATTAGAGCAAGCCTCTGGTTGGTGGGTAGAATCAGCCCACATGGGCTTAAGGCAAGGATGTGTGGAATCAACCGGGCCAGGCTGGGGCCGACTGGGGCTACCCGGCCCGGGCCGACCCGGTACAGGTGGGAATGGGGCTTTAGACACAGAGGGCTGAGGGTGTAAGTGGGGTGGTGCGGTGGCATCAGCTGGCATAGGCCGGATGATGCCCACACTGCCCGCTCACCACAGCCATGGAATACAGCTCATAATCACACAACACTATATTGGAGCAGGCGGAGGGAGACTAGGGGTCTTAGCCACTTCTGTTGTTGCTTGGCTTCCTGGGGCTGGAGGCTAGGAGGGAGATCTGGCCATCTGGTTGGGGTCTGGGGTGGTAGGTTGCTGTGCTCAGCTTTGGGCGGGGGAGCCTGTTCATCAGCACCCCAGCAGAAAGGGTCAAACTCTGGTTACCGGTGATGGTTGTACCCCATGTGCAGCAGTACCGGGACCAGAGTGAATAGGGTGTGTATGGAGAGCATGAGTGGGTGTCCGGCGTGCATTTTTGTAAGTCTTGGGTTGTATGTGCATGTGTGAGCATGAGGGAGGGAGTGTGTGACTGTGTTTGTTAGAGGTGTGAATCTTCACTTGTCTCCCAATTCGATTCGATTACGATTATTGGGTCAACGATTCAATTTGATTCGATATCCCGATGCATCACGATGCATCACGATTATTTCATATTGATTTGTTTTCATCGATAAATAGAACATGTCAGATAATTGCTTTTTTTTAAATCAAAAACGTAATTGATACAACCTGTCAGCCCTCAAAAGCTCTCCATTCACAACAGGTTAGGACAAAACATTTTAAACATTTAAGAAGATTTAACAAAGCAAAACATCTGTTTCCTCTTTCAACACCACGCCTCAAGCTGAGAAAACACGCTTTACAAAATCTCACAAAATCTAAAAAAGTACTGAAAACCCACAGGACACAACATAATGTAATAATGAGATACAATAATGGGTTCATATATGAGTGTTTAATGTCTCTGAGCAGCTCTAGAGTCAGATATTCATGCCACAGTTGAAGGGTGTCAGAAATAACACCAAATGAAATGTTTGACTTAGTTTATTTTATTTGAACCCAGTGGTTCGTTTCTGAAATGTTGGAGAATGAATCAAGTTCTGTTTGATGCAGAAAATAAAACATAAAACAAATTCTACACTTCCAATAATATTTAAGATGTGTGTTTTATTCTTTCTGATAATAACACCAGCAGAAGGCTGTGGGCTGGATTAGGATTAAATTACCCAGGTGATGGATCTCCTTCACTAACCAGCTAACTACAAACCTTTCCACTGACCTGTCCTGTGTGACCCTCACCATGTAACCCTCATGTCCATTCGGAGGAGCAGATAGAGACAAGACCTCCTGTAACTTAAAATGAACCAAAGCTTCCTCCCGGTTTTTTAAAATAGAATTTAACATCAGTTTATCATCATGAAACAAAAGAATAAAGTGGAACAAGAACTTCTTTCTTCTATTTCTCTCTCCTTTTAATTTCTCCGTGTCCCAAAATAAAATACAGACGATCACGCTGCAGCCGCCGTCATTGACCCCGCCCCCTCCCCAAGACCGGATCTCCCTACATTACAACAAGCAGTCTGACTGAGCGCTTCCAGGAGAAATAATAATTAAATTATGAAAATAATAATGCGTGTTTGGAGCATCGGTTTGGAGGGGCGTCCTCCGATCCTCTCGTGTGAGCAGTCCCCCCCCCCTCCCCCCTCTCAGTTGCTGTGCGAGCGGAGCGCGCCGCATGACAACCCGCTCAGTTAAAGGCACAGTCTGCAAGATTTAAATGTAGAATAACTTTAAAAATGTTTTATTTTGACCATCTGACCCAATTTTATTTAAAAAAGTAAATAATATTTAATATTTCAATTTTCTCCTAAGTCCCTCCCCTGCCCTGTAGAGCTCAGCCAATATTTCTGCAAGCCTAACGCGTTGACCAATAGCGCTGCGTTTCCACCAGGGGGCAGCTGTCAGTCATCGAGCACGAGCATTAGATCTCAGCGTGCACAACAGTGTCACGCGCCTCACTCGGCTTACTGCAGAAACATGGAGCAACAAAACCCCAAATTACCGATTCCTCGACTGCCTTCCACATCTCAAAAAACATTTAAAAAGTTTAAAAGCCCTTCTTCAAAAGTGGTTGTAAGACGTTTGAGACAGTTGAGTAGAATTAACATTGGAGATTGTTTTAAACGATGGAGAGATTTTCGTGATCTACACGGCCTGAAAACGGATGAAGAGTTGGCAAAGTATCTTTTAGACAGGTAAGTTATTTATTGTTTTTCGGATACATTTACTTCAAATCTTTCTTTCACTGAAAGAAGTAATAGAGCAAACCAGCTTTGTATGCTTGGTGTCCTATTGGCTAATGTAGCATTAGCTTGAATGCTAAGTCGACATGAATCGATGCTAGTCGAACAATTAATGCTATTTTTTGAAGAAGTTTGAGTAACGAAAGGGGATTTTAGTTTTTTTTATATGGGAGCTAATGATTAGTGTGGCGTTTAACTATAGGCCATATCAGTGTATTGTTTTAAGCTCTTGTTTATAACTTCCCCGTTAGCAGGGTTCAGTTAGCATCTTGAATGCTGAATTAGATGTTTACACTTTCCTGAGCTGCGTGTTTGATTAAAATGAGTAATCAGCAGCTCATGTAGCACTTGTAGAAGTCTGAGGAGATGATTCAGCAGTTAGAATTAGGTGTGATTGATCAGGAACGTATCCAAAACCTTACGTTTCCATTAGCACCGAAGAACATATTGTGCTAACCTGGGTGGGCCACGTGTACAGATTACTGTCTGAGTTTGTGGTCTTACCTACGTGAAAACTCCATATTAAAATAAAAGGAATGATAATCAGCTCGTGCAAAAATCTGTGAAGGCTGGGGAGACTTGTTTAGCTTGTGATCACTAATTTTTGGGCTTTGTTTTTGACAGTCATCAGTCCAAATATGAGGCATCAACATCTACACCATTGAAGCGCCAACTGTTTATTTCTCCAACACCAGTGCCAGCTCTGTCTAGCATTCATGGAGAGTCATCTGAAAGGTAAATAGCTGCCTATAAACCAGGAATATTATAATTTTGCCTCTGTTTGTTTTAAGTTAGTGGTGGATTATTTTGAAAAAATTCTAGAAATGGGATAATGAATGACTATAGAAAATGTATAGAAATAAATAGTAAAACTACATTTTATATAGCACCTCTCAAGATAAAACTCTTGAGGCACTTCACAACAACAAAATTAAACATATTTTAAAAAATTATATTTTTATTTCAAAGTTTATGAGAAAAAAAATAACGCAATTGTGTTTTTAAAATGTAAAGAGAGAGACAGGAAATTATTTGTAAAGAAGGAATTCAGTGGATCCACAGAGAAATGCGTAATAAGTAGAGGGAGAAAAATGAGGAGAGGGTGATGATGACGGCCAATAGACAAGCTCTATTACCTTCAAAATGATAAAATATGTATTGATTCTAATCATGTGCTTGTATTTTATTTTCATAGGGATGTTAATTTGGAGGAGGTGATGGAACAAGGTGAAACTAAAAAAGAAGGATCTTCACAAATGTAAGTACAAGGTTGTATCTGTATTTGGCTGTCACATTTGTCAGGAAAAGTAAACAATAATTATTTTTTTAGGTTATCTTGTGTGGGAATTGAAGCAAACATTGATGAGGAAGAGTTCAACAATATTCAAAACTCTGTGTAAGTATTCAGATGTTAATAAAATGTGTCTAATTTTCCATACTAAAAACTTTATATTGCGTATATTCAGGATAGATTCATCAGATGACACATGGTCACCAAACAGAGAGCCAGAAGTTGATTCGTCTTCAGAGGAGGACAAAACCATCGAGATGGACAGCGGTACTGATGACAGCGGTGATGAGGACTACACACCTTATACACACATAAGGTAATTCCTTTCGTTTAACATTCTATAAAACTGCAATAGCGCATAGTTAATAAAAAGCTTTTGTTCACAGGACTGGAGCGGCATTACAAAAAACATTACAACTTGAGACTCTGCAAGAAATTAACATTGTGGATACAGTTCATGACTGTAATATCCCAGAAGCAACTGATGCAACACCTGTACCAGATAAAGTAGTGGTCAACATTCCTGGAGACATAATTGGTCAACCGGTTTCCATGGTGTACCACAAGTGTATGCAGCAGCTTGCAGAGTTCCTTCTCTTGCCAGTCCAAGTATGTACGGAGAAAGACCCACAAACATCTGAGGAATGTGGTGCCTCTGCACCATTCATTATCAACATTTCTTCACGAGGAACAGCTATGATTGTCAAATGGGTATGTTCTTGTACATAACAATCCTTCAACCTAAACCTTCCAAGATATTTGCTAATATTTCTGTCTTTTACAGTGTTGTCCCAAGAGCCACGTTGTTTGGCAGTGGAATTCTCAGCCAACGTTCAAATTTGGGATGCAAGCTGGAGATTTTATGCTCTCTTCAAATATACTCCTGTCAGGCAACAATTTTGCAAAAATTGCCCTCATGTTTAAATACATGAATATGGGCATGGTGACCCGCAACACTTTTTTTTTCAGTCCAAAATGCATATTGTGTGGACACCATAAAAGAATACTGGACTGAAAAAAGGACAGATATTATTTCTGAGGTGAAAGAAAGAGGACATGTTGTTGCACTAGGTGTGTTGGTATTTTTATCTATGTAATAAATGTTATGCAATATTTTAAACAACAAATAGTTATGCCTAAAATCTGCTCCAACAGGTGATGGGAGAATGGATAGTCCTGGCTTCTGCGCACAGTACTGTACATACACTTTGATGCACAATGACACCAGAAAAATACTCTCCATTGAAAACGTCGATAAGAGAGAAACTCAGAGGAGTTCAACAATAATGGAGAGGGAGGCTTTCATCAGAAGTGTTGACAAGGTTAGCCAAGAAGTGAAACTATCAGAAGTTTGCACTGATGCCCATTCACAAATATCTGCTCTTTTCCGTAAGTATAACACAGTTTTGCACAAAACACACATCTTTAACCATTATTAGTATTGCCTTACAGTTCATTTATCTGTGTCAGGAAAAGGAAAGTACAAAGACAGTGGAATTGAGCACACCTATGACATGTGGCATGGTGCAAAGAACCTGAGCAAAAAAATACATGCGGTACGTGGCAATTATAATATATAATAACTATAACGATGCTTTTGATGGACTTTATATATATTTTTTAACAGGCAGGTCAGCAAAGGGGATGTTCCATTTTATTACAGTGGAACAAAGATATCTGTAACCATTTTTGGTTTTGCTGCAAGTCGGCGAACACTTATGAGTTTTTTGTAAGTACATTATTTGTATTTTCATATAAAAAAAAAGTGAATGTAACTAATCGCCACATGTCTTTTAGGACATGTGGATCGGTCTACTCCATCATGTTACTGGAGAACATGAGTGGTCTCTGGATGCTTGTCAGCATGATCCTTTACTAAGTGACAGAGAGAGAGACTGGATTCAGAAAGGCTCCACTCCTCACAAAGCCCTCAGTGACATCATTCTCAGTGAACGCTGGCTGAAAGAAGTCCCAAAATATTTGAAATTCGGGTACTGTATTTAATTATAGCTATAAATAATAATATAATTGTTCTAAATGTTAAATTCTTGTTTTAGATCTACAGCAAATTTGGAGGCGTTTCACAACCATCTCCTAATGTATGCAAGCAAAAGATTCAGTTACATCCCACCTGTTTACGAGGCACGGATACTGCTTGCTGCACTGGACTACAATCACCACTCACATCGAGAAGTGAAGAGGAGAGCAGATGGATCGATACAGTATGTATTTATTTATTTATATTTTAAATGAAACATACACTCATGAATTCATGATTCATTTTTTATTAACAACTTCCTCAGATGAACAACCACAACGCTCCTAACTGCTACATATTGGTTTAACAACATGCTGTCAGGTGGCCAACTGTAGAATAACAGAAACACCACATTTTCAATAATAGTGCCTCCAGGTGGGGCTTACCTAATTTACTTTTAATTTAAAACACTTTTTCAGCTAATTTGTTGTATACTACAAGTTAGAGCCCTGCACGGGCCTAAAATCTGAGCCCGTGTCCGGCCCGGCCCGAGGGGGTGGAGCCCCAGCCCGACCCGGTCCGAAAAGGTTTTCAGGATTCTCTGGCCCGACCCGAGCCCGACTTTTTTTTGACCAACTAAATGAAAACAAAGTGCGTCAATCCTGACCAATGTGTTAAAAGACGTGCAGGATCCGATCAATTTGTTTTTCCCTCATTTACCGTCACAGAGATAACGGCGCAGGCTCTGGTGGTAATCAAGTTAAATTTGATCTCTTTCCAACAATTTTCACAAGAAAACAGAACAGTTAAAAGCAGGGCTTGTGTTGACCGGATAGTTTCCGTATTTGACCGTTTATTTTGACGGAGAAAGAATAGAAAGAATTACCCCGACGCATGCAGACGCACTGACATTTTATTCTACTTACATTGCAGATGTAGCTAAATCACCCAAGAAAAGATTCCCATCTGAACATCTGAGCTGGACACTGCTCAGCGCAGCTCGCTGTCAGCGTGTACGTATGTTGCACAGCGAGCTGAAGTTGTGGAGATTGGCTTGGAGAGCGTTGCAGAACCAGAGCGCATGCGGGAAGGTTCCTCCCACTGAAGCGAGTGTTTTCCAAACCCGGTCTCTCAGAGAGACTTGTCACTTAGGAAATGTTCCCTGATTATGAAACTTTGGCTGAATAGTGCTTGCTCCTGTTTCCAATGTGGCGACACATCCAGGAGACTGTCTGAGGAGAAGCCCAGAATCTCACATCCTCTTCAGCTCAGGAAGCGCCTATGATTACGCACAAGCGTGACCCGTCAACCCGGTCTCACAGTCAGACTGGATTGGGCCTGTTCAGGTTTACGCAGACAATCTTTACATTTAGAATTGACTTACAGATGTAAAATTAATTCAGTAAAATATAAAGCATTTTATTTAAATATCCATTCATTATTTTACAAGCACAGAGAGCCGCCTACAAAGTTTAATTACAACAATCAAACGTGACAAAGCCTGGATTTGTATTCTGAACAGTCTAAACATGTGTTAAAAAGAAACGTATGACAAAAGTGGCACCTGCTCAGTAACACCACCAACAGGGTGAAAAATATCAAAATATTGTAGGCATACAGGCTACAACTTCTGGATCCACTTTATATAAATAATTTTATTGATTATCGTCTTATGAAAGATAACTTTGACGTACACGAGCGACCGGTACTGGCTGCTGTCACCTGTTGTGAGCAGCTCTCAGCTGTCTGAGGGTAGGCCCCGCCCACAACGCCGCGGCTGCTGTGGCTCCCAGTGTTTTCTTTACTTTGGGAAACGGGTAATAATGGCTCTTTGATGGGAACAGGTTGCCGACCCCTGGTTTAAGTGTTTCAATTTTTTTAATGAATTCGTTTAAAAATAAAGGAGCCCGGCCCGAGGGCCTAGGGCTTCAGTGCAGGGCTCTACTACAAGTTATGGCATGTGTCATTTCAGATACCATAAAATATTCAACAAAAAATCAAGATGCTGGAGGCTGTATTCTGAGAAGGTGGCAAAAGACTACTCCTACATCCCAGAGATCCAAACCATGATCGTCAACCAACGTTTGACAAGCAAGAAAGATCTTCCTCGACGCTACAAGCTAAGGCCTGAGGATCCAAGGCGTTACGGTTTGCTGTCCGAAGTCCCTGCACCATCAACAGAGGAACTTCTACAACACCTACGGACTCGCGGTGATGGTAAAATAAAACATTATCTGCCTTACATCTTCCACACAATAGTCCATTGCTAATTGAGTTTATGTTTTATTTACAGGTAAAACTTTGCCACAGACATAGGTGTTGGGGGAGGCAAGAGAAAACCCAAAACCTTCTTTATTTTTGTTTCCTGTGTTTTATTTATTTATTTTTTTTAAAATAAAGATATATATTGGGGAAATAAGGACTAATAATTTAAAAATGTATGTAAAATGTTGGAGGTAGACATAAGTTTTTGTTGTTGTGCAGGAGTTTTAACACTTATGGTATTTTTACAAATGCAACAGAGAGTTATGCTTTATAACACTTTATTAGAGCATCAAACAAAACTATATAAAAAACAAACTTATGTAAAACATCAAATATATACATTTATTTACAATCGTCTTGGGATAAAACCAGTGTAGTTACCATTGGGGTCAGGGAATTTTTCCCTTATCCTCCAGACAACGCAGCTTGGGATTTCTACTCTGCGTCCTCCACCAAGTTTTCCATGCTGCCATGCTACAAACTGTCTGTAAGCTGCATGGCGGAACTGTCTGTTGTCCTCACCAGGGTCCGGGTCATCATAAACTGCTCGAAACTCATTCCACAATGTTCTGGCCAGGCGAAGAACACCATTTTGCAAAATAAACTCCTCCATGTGTGGTACAGTTGAAATACATGTCTGGGGAGGCTGTTGGCAGCATTTCTTTTCCAAATCAGTTGGCATATCTCTGCAGTGGGAGCATACACACCATGAAGGTTGATTGAATGTTGAGGTGTTGTGGCAGGTGGACCAGAGAGGGCAAGTACATCAAAGAGAACACCAGTGTCTGTCCAGCACCATGGTAAGGATGTCAATAGCCTGCTGAGGGTTCAGGTTCTGTATGCGTTGCTACAAAAGTGGAAAGAGATGCTACAGCAACAGTTTTTAGGATCATTTAGTGTAATTTTGTTATGCTTACACGTTCAAAGTCTATTCGCTCGGAACGAAGATTCTGAACTCGAGAGAGATCTTCATCTCCAAGGTCCACAGCTGAGTGTCTCGCACTTCTTCGGCCTCTGGATGCACCGCGGCCTCTAGACACACCACGGCCTCTGGATGCACCACGGCTTTGAGATGATGGTGGGCATCTCCTTTTTGCACCACGTCTTGAGGATGCATTAGGAGGTTCAAACTCTTCCTCAGAGGATTCCTCAATCACTGAACTCTAAATTGTATTAGAATAAAAAAAATTATACTAATATAAAAAGTACTCTTGCATATTAATCAATTTTGACACATCAGGTTTACATCTAGTCAAAATGTGGGCTAAAGCAACAATAACCAGAAACCCTATGAAAACAACCATGATTATAGGAGGACTACACAGAATGCAGTGTTTATTCATGATTTCCACATAAATTATTTATATGCTTTGATATATTCATCCCATCCTGAATGGCAAAGCAATTAAAAATAAGCTAATTACTCCTAATAAATGCTAACAATTTGATAGGATTAATTTTATTTACAATATAGATTGCCAACTGTTACTGGTATTTTAAAATATAAATATATTTATAGATATTCTTTATAAAATGCCTTTTGTAAACAGTAAGTTTTTAATGTGCTGGTTAAATACAACTTTCTTACCTCAGATAACTCCATTGCTAACACTAGCTCAGCTCTTTTACAAGAAGCAATGCTCCGATGTTGACTCTGCTTTTCCTGCGCGTGCACATTGGGAGGTGTGGCTTTCGGCTCTTTCAGGAAGGGCGGGGGAGTGAGCAACAGCCGTTCGAATTTAAAAATCTCCTCCTCACCCTGACGGCGTCATCCTGCGTACTGTGCCTTTAACATAATTCACGGCCCAAATCCAACAGAACCGGTCGGGCTGATTCGGTTCCAGTTCGGTCTCAGGTTACAACTCAAGGGCTCAGCCCTGCAGTACCACATTAAGGCGGAACCACTTGGTAAATGTGGAGGACACTCACTCTGACAGATTTGGATCTGCGCTGGTGCCGCCATTAAAAAAACAAAACTACATTCCACTATAATCGATTATGGCGTACTCCTCTACGATGCAGAATCGTTTATGTCCGCATCCCGATGCATCGATTATTTGATTATTTTCCTCAGCTCTAGTGTTTGTGTATGACTGTAAATGTCAGGTGGGGCCTTTGACTCCTCCCCTCTCCTGGAACTTCTTTTGATGATATAGATATTCGTCCCCCTTGCACACCTGGTGTGAGGGGTTGTGCCTTGGTCTGCCTGAGTGTTCGTGGCAACCGGGCCAGGGGGTTTAAGATTTTGGCATCTGCCTGATAGATCCCGGTGGCTGCCTGGTGGGGTCTGGGTCCCTGGGCTCTGCTGGGTCCGTGGCGGGGGTGGTCGCCCCTGGGTCCCGGGTCGCTGGGTCCCGGGCTCGGCCGGCTAGGGGGTGGGAGGCTGCGGGCGGGCCTGTGGGCTTGCCGCTGATGTCTCCCGGGACTCTGCCGGCTGCTGGTTGTGGCCCCCTGGGGCGATCCTCTGTGCCTCTCGAGGGGGCCGGTGGCCTTTCTAGTTGCAGTCTCCTTGGGGTTCCTGTGTTCTGGGGCAGCGCCTGGATCTCTGGGACTTGGAGCTCCCCCCGTCTCCTGTGCATCTTTGGGGGGCAGATCTGTGGTCCCTCACACTCTGTTGGACGCTCCTATAGAGAAACCTTACATAAACAAGCACGTGTACACACACAGGTGCTCACATGGTGCTCTCAAAAGTATGGGCTTGGGCACGTTAAACACAGGTCTTAAGACTATGGTGGGCACTTAATGCACTGTGATTTATTATCGTGATTCTTCAGTCAAGCAATGTTGATTATATATTTCTTCATCAAGTTGACGCAGTGATAGCTTGATCTTGTTGTATTGTTGTTGTATCCCATTTTTTTTGTCCTTTTGCTTTTTTTTTTTTGTCTTTTTCTGCAGGTCTAGAAGAAGACTCTTGTTCATTATTGTTTATTTTTGTGGGACCCCCCCCCCCCTCCTCTCTCCCCACCTTCTATTTTCCTTTCTCTTTCACCTCTGTCTCCGTGTCTAGTCGGAATTACAAAGCATTCAAAAACAATAACAATAAAGTTTTAAGTATCCGGCGTGACATTAAAAGCAGACGCTTTGATGCTCCACCTGAGTGTAAATCTGTAAGGCTTGTTACCAGCATTCAGACATCAATTCTGTTTGCTTCACAGCCAGACAGGACATGGTAAAAAAAAAAAAAAGAGAGAGAATACAGGAGGGGGCTCAGCACACAGCCCTGTGGGGAGCCGGTGCTCAGTGTGCGAGTGGGGGAGAGATGAGGGCCGAGTCTCACAGTCTGGGGCCGGTTTGTGAGGAAATCCTTTATCCTGGCACATGTGAGAGGAGGGAGGCCAAGAGTGACCAGTTTGTTGATGAGGATGTCCGGGATGATTGTATTAAAGGCTGAGCTGTAGTCCACAAAGAGCATTCGGACGTAGCTCTGCCGCTGGTCTAGGTGACTCAGCACAGCGTGGAGGGCTGTGGCAATGGCGTCTTCTGTTGATCTGTGTGCACGGTATGCAAACTGGTGGGGGTCGAATTCTGGGGGGAGGTGATCCTTTATGTGCTGAAGGAGAAGTCTCTCAAAGCATTTTATGATTACCGGTGTGAGGGCCGCAGGGCGGTTATCATTTAAGCTGGAGATGGGAGACTTCTTCGGTACTGGGATGATTGTGGCTGATTTTAGACAGGACGGGATGGCTGCCTGATCCAGTGAGAGGTTGAAGATTCTGGTGAAGATGAGGCTGAGCTGGTGTGTGCATGCTCTTAGTACTTTGCCAGGTACTCCGTCTGGACCGGCCGCCTTCCTGGGGTTCACTGCTAGGAGCACACGTCTGACATCATGCTTCGTTACAGTGAGTGGAGCGGTGTAAGAACCAGATGAGGATGGTAGCAGGGCTGAAGCAGATGAGTGTTGCTGCTGTGGTGTTTCAAAGCGGGCAAAGAAGCTGTTTATTTCCTCTTCCAGCTGCATACTCAGGTTTTCAATTTTTGCAGTGCTGCTTCTGTGGTTGATGATGTCTCGCATTCCCTGCGATACCTCTCGTGTGTTGTTGCTGGACAGGTGGGACTCGATATTCCTTTTGTGGTCTGACTTGGCTTTTTTAATCCCCCTTTTCAGGTTAGCTCGAGCAGCCCTGTACAGAGCTCTGTCACCTGACCTGAAGGCAGCATCACGGGCTTTGAGGAGTGAGCGGACCTCGCTGGTCATCCAGGGTTTTTGATTTGGAAAAACCCAAATGCTTTTGTCCACTGTCACATTTGCAGTACAGAACTTGATGTAGTCCAGTACTGATCCTGTGAAAGTTTCTAGGTCCTGGTGTTCAAATATGTCCCAGTCTGTCTCTGTGAAGCAGTCTTGTAATTTGTTGAGAGCATTTTCTGGCCAGGTTGTAACAGTCCTTGTGGTGGGCCTGGCACTGCGCCTGAGGGGGGTGTAGGCTGGGGAGAGCAGGAGAGAGAGATGGTCGGACTGACCGAAGTGGGGGAGGGGTATGGCTCTATATGCATGCTTGATGTTGGAGTAAACATGATCTAGAGTGTTTTCTCCTCTGGTGGGACATTTGACATGCTGATAGAACTTTGGGAGTACAGTCTTTATGTTGGCCTTGTTAAAATCACCTGCAATAATGTGAACCCCATCTGGGTGGGCCCGCTGCTGTTCGTTAATGGTGTTCAGCAGGATAGAGAGCGCCGTGTTTACGTTGGCATCGGATGGGATGTACACAGCGGTGATGATCACTACTGTTAGCTCTCTCTGTAGAAAAAAAGGCAGGCATCTTACCGACATGTACTCGAGGTTCGGGGAGCAGTGACTGTTTATAATTGTCCCATTGTTACTCCAGCTTTCATGCACATAAATACAGAGCCCTCCCCCTCTGCTCTTACCGGAGTCCTTTTTCCTGTTCCAGCGAAGCAGAGTGCGGCCTGCTAGCTGAACGCTAGCATCGGGTATTCCCGGGTGAAGCCAGGTTTCCGTAATAATCAAGGCACAGCAGTCACGAACATAGTGATTTCCCACTAGTTGTAATTCCAGGTAGTCCGTTTTTTGCACGAGGGATTTAGCGTTGGAGAGATAGAGGCTCGGCAGAGGTGGCTTGTGTAGTTTGTTTTTTAGCCTCAGCATGATGCCGGACCTGCGGCCCCGCTTTTCTTCCTTTCCCTTCGTCTGCGCCTCCGCTTAGTCCCGATAACAGTCCACGGGGAGCCCGGTGGTCTCGCCACATGATCTGGGATGTTGTGCATGCAAAGGAAGTCCAGTGAAACAGATGTTTGATGCTGATCACCAATGTCTATGAGGCTCTGGCGGGTGTAGAAAACTTAGAAAGTAGAGCCGATGGTGCAGAAAAAAATAAGAAAGACATACAAACTAAGCAAACTAAACAAAAAAAGGGAGTACTGAGCCGTAAGCCGCTGCAGCCGTGTGCACCGCCATCTTGGAAGATGGCTTGGAACATGTGAGCACCTGTTTGCGTACACGCACTTGTATGTGTAAGATTTCTGTATAAGAGTGTCCAATAGTGAGTGTGAGGGGCCACAGATCTGCCCCCAAAGATGTGCGGAAGATGGAGGGAGCTCCAAGCCCCAGAGCTCCAGGAGCTGCCCCAGAGTGCAGGGACCCCAGGGAGACTGTCACCAGAGAACCCCAACCCCGCTCAAGGGATGCAGAGGACTGCCCCGGGGGTCACAACCAGCAGCCGACAGAGTCCCAGGAGATAACAACGGCAAGCCCCCCAGGCCCGCCCAGAGCCCCCCACCTCTTAAGTCGACTGAGCCTGGGACCCAGTGCCCCGGGACCCAGGGGCGACCAACCCCGCCGGTAGGGATGGGTACCTTTGACATTTGAATCGATCCGGTACTAATTACCGGTACCTACGAATCGATACCGGTACTTAACAGTACCAATTTTCGATACTTTTGAGTGTTTATTATTTTAATTCTCTTTTATAATTAAATATATATTTTTCTCAATATAACAATATTTGATAAATATCACGATAAATAACATACAACTGTTTGTATTTTAACATCGTCCTTGTAGTTTTATAAGCTGATGATTAAACTGAAGCAAACATCTTTACTGTGAACTAAATTTACTGTGTATCTTCATTCCTTTTGCCATCTTTTTTCATTTGATTTTTCCTACTGGGAAGTTAGAATTTCCGAGGAGAAAGCGAACGCACCATTAGCTGATAACAGTGGTAGCAATGGAAGCTAACATATCAAGCTAACGATATCTTAAACAGTTTATTTAGCTGCTGGAGCAGATTAAAACAATGGTGCCTCACACTTAGATCATTGTCGCTGGTGTCATCTTGACCCAATTACCCGTTGCATTTAGTAAAGTGAACCAAACTTTAGAGCGTGTTCATGTTCTTCTATTCGGAAAATCGGAGTTCCGAGGAGAAAGCGAACGCACCATTAGCGAAACGGAAGCTAACATATCAAGCTAATTATATTTACCTACCGGAGCAGATTAAGATGAGGATGTCTCACTTACATAGTTGTCGCTGGTTTCATCATCCAGTTACCCATCACATTTAGTGAAGTGGACCCAAGCGCTAGCGTGCGTTCTCTCTACCATGCTGCTCTGTTTACAACTGGTTCACAGCAAGCGACAACAAAACGCTCTTGCGCATGCGCAGCTGTCTTGGCAAGTTCTCGTTATGAAGGACGGGTACCGAAACGAGGCACCGTTTGAAATGACGTGAATCGGTGCTCGGTCGGTACTATGGAATTCGGTCGGTACCTTAAAAAGTACCGAATTCGGTACCCATCCCTACCCGCCGGTGACCCATCTGAGCCCAGGCAGCCACCGGGAGCAAAGACAGATGCCAAAAATCTTAAGGCCCCTGACACTGGGAGCCACGAACACGCTGGCAGACCGAGGCTCCACACTCGGCAGCAAATGTGGCAGGGGGAGGGCAGGCGAAGATGTGTAGTAGCACAAGAATACCCAAGAGAAGGGAAGAGTCCAAAACCCCACCTTACATACATAGTCATTGTTTAGGTAAATTTGCTTACTAACATCGACCAAAGAACTCAGACTGGAAATTCGGTTGAGTATTTCAGATTACACTTTCTGCAGAAAGAGGAGCCAGACGGAACACGCAGTTGCATGTGTGAGTTTCCAAGCTGACTCCAAATCTTTCAGCTTCGGAGCATATTTTTATTCACACATAGGCATAGTTACAAAGTTGCACAAACATTTGTCTCACCCCCGACTCATGGCCCGAGCGAGCACCTTAAGAGTTGAGAATTTTTGGAGCATCCTTTTCTGAGATACCAAATTCTGAGATAACAAAGAAGCGTTTAGAGTGCTGTTTACAGAAATAAGAAAAACATACCATCTACTCACCCATGGCAACCAGACAACTTAACCTCTCTTTTTCTCTAACAGTCATACACAAACACAGTCACACACTCCGTCCCTCATGCTCACACATAAACATGCAACCGGAGACTTACAAAAATGAACGCTAGACACCCACTCACGCTCCCTATACACACCCTATTCACTCTGGTCTTGGAACTGCTGCACAGACGGTACAACCATCCCATGGCCAGAATCAGCCCCGTTCTGCTCAGGTGATGATGAGCAGGCACCCCACCCAACTCTGAGCAAAGCAACTCATCGCCCCAGACCCCAAACAGATGGCCAGCTCCCACTCCGCTCATTGTAAACTTCAGTAAAGAACTAAGACGATTATTAAGCTGCTGTTTGCTTTTCCTTTGAAGCGAGGTTGTCTGTCACCACAAACAAATGTTTTGAGTGTTTAGTTTTTACTTGCACAAAATGAAAATTAATCTGAGAGCTCGTTAATTTCCCCAAAAATATTTAGATGCATTAGATGATTAAAAAAATGTTTTTTTAATTGTCAAATTAATCAACATTTTCTTTTTTCTCTTATCCTGTCTAGATCTTCCACAGCATCATGTCTGGGAAAAGGAGAAGGATTTGACTGCCCAGCAGCTCTTTAACCAGGAGTCGATCTCCTGTTCAGACCAGGAAGAACCAGAACAGCTAAAACTTTGCCAACATGAAGGACAGCTCTTCCTGAACCAGGAAAATCTTACCTTCACGGATACTCCTCTGTCTGAAGAAACAGACTGTCATGAACCAGAACCAAACAGGAACCAGCCATTGTGTCAGAGTTCTACAGATCCTGAGAACCAAGATCAGGGTGGATGCAGGAATGAAAACTCAGAATCAAATGGCAATGAAGAACTGAAACTGAATAAAAGGCGTCAGCGAAGCAAAGATCACAGAGACAGTGTAGGTGGTGAAAGACAAAAAAAGCACAAAGGGGCTCACAGTGGTGGGAGATCATTTTATTGTAAGCTATGTAGAAAATCTTTCAGTCACAAATCTTATTTAAATATTCACATGAGAACTCACACAGGTGAGAAGCCATATTCTTGTAAAACTTGTGGTAAATGTTTTAGAACCAGTGGTGAATTAACTACACACATGAGAATTCACACAGGTGAGAAGCCTTATCCATGTAAAACTTGTGGTAAATGTTTTAGAACCAGTGGTGAATTAACTACACACATGAGAAGTCACACAGGTGAGAAGCCATATCCATGTAAAACTTGTGGTAAATGTTTTACTATCAGTGGTCACTTGACTAGACACATGAGAACTCACACAGGTCAGAAGCCATATTCTTGTAAAACTTGTGGTAAATGTTTTACTATCAGTGGTCACTTGACTAGACACATGAGAACTCACACAGGTGAGAAGCCATATTTATGTAAAACTTGTGGTAAACGTTTTAGAACCAGTAGTGAATTAACTACACACATGAGAAGTCACACAGGTCAGAAGCCATATTCTTGTAAAACTTGTGGTAAATGTTTTACTATCAGTGGTCACTTGACTACACACATGAGAATTCACACAGGTCAGAAGCCATATCCATGTAAAACTTGTGGTAAATGTTTTAGAACCAGTGGTGAATTAACTACACACATGAGAACTCACACAGGTGAGAAGCCTTATCCATGTAAAACTTGTGGTAAATGTTTTAGAACCAGTGGTGAATTAACTACACACATGAGAGCTCACACTGGTGAGAAGCCATATTCATGTAAAACTTGTGGTAAATGTTTTACTATCAGTGGTAACTTGATTAGACACATGAGAATTCACACAGGTGAGAAGTGATTTAATCTATGAGATTCATTAAGGCATTTTCTTTACCTTCTGATTTGAAAATTCACACTTGAGATTGTATTCATTAAAATATGTTTGGCAACATATCATAGATGCCTTACAGTGCTCAAGTCATGGGTGGAGACTTATTTCATCCACACTTCCTGTTAGAAAAACTCTTCTGAAAAGTAATTAGCTGACATCACATTTTGTAGCTTAGCCAGCTTGCCTTAAGAATGCAAATGGGATTGAGCTTTTGTGAGAGTCGAGTTAACTACACAGCATCAACGATAATGAATTGCGCTTGCGGGAAGCCTCCCACAGGCTGATTCTTGCTGCCAATCGGGGTTGGTAATGGTAGGCATGCTTTTGAGTTAGCCAGTCAGTCAGCAGTGGGCGTGTCTTCCCTGTTCGGCTCCAGGTGGACCTCCTTGGGAAGAGGGCTGAAAAGACATCTGGAGTGAGAAAACTCTTAACCCATGCCATTATTTTACTCAGATCTTTAACTTGTGGTCACATCTGCCTTAAAAATGTTCTTGCTTTATACCAGTGTCCCTCAATAGGCGGTCCAGACCTGGCCTGAGAACCTTCAAGTTTTCAATTCTACTCTGCTTGGCCAGGGAGCACATTGCTTGTGATGTGGATGAGGCGCTGTGGCCAGATAAAAACAGAAGAGCAGATGCAGCACAGTTGTTTATTTATTTTTTTCTTTATTCGTTTTAGCTTAACTATTAATTATAGTCTTCTGTTTGTATATGTAGACCACTGCATAGGCAACTCTGTGTTGGTTTGGATGAACACTGCTGTTTTTGTGTTAAAACACACAAAAGTATATTTTGTAACGTGTTTGTGAGTTTTGTACACAAACATTCTGAAATATTTTATGTACAATGCACTGTCGTAGTACAGTAGGTGTAACACTGAACACAATAAGTCGTTATGATGACTGGAGAAGAAGTGGTCATAATGTTTTTCACATCAGAGTTAATCTGGTTCTTATAAATGTTTACTCATGTAATGGTTTGCGTGTCATTTGGAAACCAAAGACCATTTTGAGAAGAATGTGCGTGTTTTTGGATTCGTGTGTAGTTATAAAAATATATTGCATGCTTTCAAAAAACGTGAGTAAACAACTGTGAATAACTGTAATTGTAATTATGTGTGAAAAGTGTTTTCCAGTTTAACAAGTTGGTATGAAAAGTAGGGCAGCTGACTACAGTTTTTAATGGCAGCGTGTTTGTTGTGAAAATGAGATTTCTTTCATGATTTCCTTGACAAACGTGTGTTTTTAAACTGTAATGTAAGTGTGAAGCAGAGATTGTGCTGGTAGTTTAGCAGAACTGGTTAGGGGAGTTGGCACATCAGTTACATGTTGTAGTCACTGTGCCAGATATAAAAATAATTGTGTGTAAACAACTGTAACAGCGTTAACATTAATGGAGGGATCATATATAGTTTAATCATTTTCAAATATAGAGAACAATGGTTTTTGATTAGTATATTGATCTTAATGAAATATGCCAATTGGCTATGTAAAATATCAGATTAATTACACAAAAATGCTGTTTTTCCTCAGATGAATGGTCAGTGAAGCCAAACAATATATGTTTAAAGGTGCAATATGTAAGAATATAGTGAAAATTCTACAGTGAGAAAATCCCCAATGAATGTAATGTTCAGTCATTTTGGAAGGAAGGTTGTACTGAAACATATTTCATATCCAGCAGCCGGGTTATGTTTGAGGTTGAAATGGCTCTGAGGGACAGACACAACCAGGTTGGAGTGGATGCAGGGGACAAGCTGAGTTTTGTGGCAAGGAGAAAGGGTAAGAATAGGCCTCAGGAGTTAGATGATGAAATATCATGAGCACACTTAATCACAACAGTCGCAAAACTTGTCTCTGAGGGTGTTAGCGGTGGGAAAACATCAACAGCAGTCAGCTTCTGTTGACGTTACGCACAAAGCTGAGAGCTAAGCAGAAGTTCCCGTGAAGCCGCTAGACACACACAGACAGGGGGCCCCTCAATTGCTTCTGCTCCGCTGTATCCCTGCCACCTCCTTACAGGTATGACAGCTCTGCTGTGTGTGAGCATGGACTCCAAGCTCCTGTCTTTAAGGTAACTGGAGGCCTAATTGAGGATCAAGAGGTTGTTTCGCCCACACTCGTGCAGGAAAAAGTGCTAGTTGACTTAAACTGACCCAAACAAAAAGGAACTTGAAACCTTGGCCACCCAAACCGCGAGCCAAATGAGGGAACACTCACTTCTCACTCTTCCACATTTTCTCTGACATCACACTTTCTATAGACACAGTCATGATTCAGTATGTTGATGACATTTCAATAGCCTCCACACCTGCTCAGACTTGTCTGTCAGACACTCACTCCATTCTGTCCATGCTCGCTTCGGCTGAGTTCAAAGTTTCCAAAAACAAACTAGTGTTGTAGGTCTGTGGTGTCATTTTTGGGCCACCTCGTGTCACGGACCGGTCATGAAATGTCTCCCTCCCACCGCTCCTCCATTTTACACCATCCCCTGCCTGTCACTGTGAAAGACATGCTGTGTTTTTTGGACCTCACTGGCTATAACCGTCAGTTCATTCCTGATTATGCAGATATGACCCCCTTTTGCTTGCGTTAGTGAACAAACAGGGTATGAGAAATCTGTCTGTACCTTTATCCTGGACTTTTGACTCTGAACAATCGCTCATTGCTCTCAGGCTCTTGCTACCTGTTGAGAGGAGACTTGTGGCAGACTCGGTGGTCACATTTTCGAGTCTGGGCCAAGCTCATCTCTGTGAAAACCTCTGACCTCCTGCCATTCCGCTCCTGCACACAGGCCCCAGCTCCTGAAATGTGTGTGAACTCTGCACTTCCGCTCCTGACTCTGAAGTGTGTGTGTGGGCCTCTGCCCTGCACCCGCTCTGCACTCAGTTCTGTGGAACAAGCTGACTGGGTCTAACAGAACCAAGAGGTAAGAGGTGTGAACGCTGCATGTGTAAAGAAGAACAGGAAAAGAAGATGGGGACAGGAAACCACAGAAAGTCACACCAGAAGAATGGGCCTGCAAGAGAGGCGAGAGGCAGTTTTTGTGCTGCAAAAATAAAGATGTGAATTTTCCTCTCAACGGGTGTTAAAAAGTTGACGAGACAGTAACAGATCAGGAAGAATGAAAAAAATATTGTAATGCATAATGTGGGAGGGGGGAAATAAAAGTGTTTGGGGTTCCTGTCAGGGTGAGAGTTGGTGATTGACAGTTGAAGTGTGTGTTACACAGAGAGAGCTTGTTTTCCCGCGGATCTGCTAGACTCGGGTTTTTGATAAGAGCTTTTCCTATTTTGCCTACGCTATTGTTCCTTGTTTGATCTGCTCCAGCAGCCAGCCTCCCGCTGGCTCGCGTTGATCAGAGCAGCAGCAATGAGCTCTGTCCTTCACAGCCAGTGAACTGGACAAGGAACAGTTAAGTTTTGTTTTTCACTGAAACGTATAGTTTTTGAGCTGGTTGTTGTGGTTCGTTCTGCGCATGTACAGAACCGTGCTCTGCCTTGGCGGTGACGTCATCACATTGTTTCCCTATGCAAAGCATCATGGGAAATGAAGTGCCTCTGATGCTGATGATGGAATATGCTCTTTCAGAGCAATTTCTAGCACAGTCTCTGGAGAAAATCACTGCAGTAATTTCCTCATGAGGTCAGACCCTCAACATTTATATATATATATATTAGGGGTGGGCCGTTATCGGCGTTAACGCGCTGCGGCAAAGCCAGACTCTTATCGCGCGATAAAAAAAATGACGCCGTTAATCTATTCTCAAAGTTGGGTTGGGATCTGGGTCTATACTAAGTAAACTATGATGACTTTCACATTGCGCGGATGGATACCTGGTTGGCGCGGATGTGTACTCGGCGCAGATCATCGTACGTATGGACGGACGCCAGGCTCGCGGAGTTTAATGTTCCCCATGCAGCCGAACAGTCGCACAGTCGCCACCAGCAGCGCTTCTCCCATCTCATCGTGCGGGACAAGTAAATAATTTATGTACTTTAACCAGAGTTTAATCCATAAATCCGACTTTCATTCTTTTTATTTTGTTTTGTTTACCCCCGACATTTCCAGCCGGGCTTTCCCCGGGCCACACTTCACCGTCCGCGGCCGAAGCAGCGCTCGGATGTGAGAAAACCGAGACAAAACTTTCTCAGACAGGTGCGGTTTCCAACTAAGTTTAGCTATTTTAGCAGCTGTTTATTGTGATAAAGAGATAAATTGTTTCTACAGGTCGTTGTTCATGTGGCTTCGACTCAAATTTACCTGTAATAATAAACATTTTACTCATAAATTCTTATATTTATTTAGAAAAGTTCAGCTAGGATAACTCCCCTTGCCATTTTCAGAGACAACAACAGCAACAGTTGGCTTCTGCTCATACAGGTGAGCTGTGGCATCATTTCCAGCTCTCGCTCCTATTCACCAGAGGCGATCCTACATGCAAACTAAAGGGGGGCATTGGAAGGGCACCCCAGAAATTTAACCCCCTCCCCAGGCCAGATAGTTTCTGTGTGTGTATGTATGTATGTATGTCTGTATGTGTGTGTGTGTGTGTGTGTGTGTGTGTGTGTGTGTGTGTATCTATATACTTTTTTCTTTAGCAGGCCATATTGTGTAGAAGAGAAGAACTAGTTTGTCACCAGACAATGTGAACAAGCTGGTCTGCTTGAGTGACTGGTGGAAGAAGGAGAAATAGAGCTTGGACTGACTGACCAAATGCTACTAACTGTAAATAGTTAATCATGACCTATTCTGTTGACCTACAGTGCAGAATTTATTGAACTGAATAAACAGCTATTAAACACAAATACTTATTGATCATTATTTATTTTCATCATCAGTTATCGTAGTAAAACTGCTTTATCAGTCTGTGATGCATTACTGAAACAAGAAATACGCCTCCATTCTCAAAGACTTGCTTTTATTCATTATCTAGGTAGCACACACATATGCCTTTGGCAGAATTTGAATGTGCCATTTTAATCTAGATTAATCTAGATTAATTCCAAGATTACAGTGAGATTAATCTAGATTAAAAAAAATTAATCTATGCCCACCACTAATATATATATTGGTGAGAAGCTCTGCCGAGCGGTGGAGGCGACAGAAAGGCTGTGGGCTGTGTTTCAATCGCCCAAACAGAACGGAAGCAGCCGGCCAATTGCTGACAAGAAAATCAAACGGTAGGAATGGGAATGTATCCAATCAGCGTCAACGTCGATTCAGAAGCATGATGGGCGATAGAGCTACCGCCAACGGCTTTCGTTGGTGTTCGGTAGAACTCGGCAGTCTCGACTACTCCAGCACGTTTTTGGTCATGACGCAGATGTAATAGACATGGACGCCAGTGAGCCTACAACCAGCATGGATACCGGATCTCAGCAGCCACTGAATTCAGTTTGGTCTCTTCTCCAGTATCCGTTCGAGAGGAGAACTATGGTGAAAAAACTTTATGTCAAAGAGCTTGGACCAGATCAGCCCGACGTAAAGATAAGCCAGCAGAAGGAGAGAGGTAAACTGTACACACGAGGCTTCTCCCGAAATTGGTACACCAGGAAGGCTTGGCTAGCTGGATGCAATCACGCTAATGCGTTATTTTGCTTTCCAAACCACTGGGACAGATAAGGCATGGATTGAGTCAGGAGTTACGGACATGGAACATTTTTCTGAGAAGGTGAAGAAACATGAGTTATCCCGGGCACGCATAGACAACACGGTGAAGCTAGCTATGCTAGGCAGAGCTAACATTGCCATGCAGCTAGAGACGAGGGGCGCAGGCTTGCAGTGAATAAACACAATGAAGAAGTGGATCAGAACCGGCACATTTTGATGAGATGTCAACACAGTGTATGAGCACAAGGATGACCTCCTCAGATTTTTCCAGATGATCAGAGACTCTGATGACTTTGATTCAATCACTGAGAGAGAGGCAGGAGGCTTTGTGAGAATGCTGGAGGAAGAAGATTTCGGCTTTCTGCTGGCATTGTGTCACAAGATCATGCCACATGTGGACATGCTGTTCAACCAGCTGCAGAAGAGGAACATTGACTCTGTCTACATCACAGGGGTCATCCAGAGCTTCAACAACAGCATGCAAAAGATCAGGTACATACTTGTTTATTTAATATTATTGTGATGAAATTCTCCAGTATGTTAGTTTCACAAACAATGTGGATGTGGACCATTTATGGTCATGTTATTTTATGTGCAATTTAATGCAGTATTTTTCAACCTTGGTCCGCAAGGTAGTGTGCCAATAGTCAGACACACGTGGATTAATCCCTTTGTCCAATAATGTAAGACAGGAAATAAAAGAGCTGTGCTTAATTCAGGAAATAGTGAAGTTGTGCACAAAGCTCAGAAAGCACAAGTTTGTTTAAAAAAAAAAAGCACAGCCCCACCAAAAATATTTTTCACCAGCCGCCACTGCTACTAACCTTTACCTCATTTAACCAAATTATAAAAATCAATTGGATAAAAAGATTCATTAAAGCCCTAATAGCATGTGGAATATTGTCCCAAATAATCTATTTAATGCTGTTGGTGGACTTAACTTTCTGTTGATATGTCCTTTCTCAGTAGGAAAACTCCCGGTTAAACTAAGTAATTTTCATAAACAAGCTTTATTATGTTGGAATTTTATCTTTAAACACAATTTCTCACCTCACAATTGTATTATTTGGAACAATACATATATCGTAAACAAAAATAAAACACTCTTTCTACACAATTGGTCATTAAATAATGTAAACACTGTGAATAATCTGCTAAATCCTAAGGGTGAAACATTAACCCACAAAGACTTCTTATAAAAATATAATATTAATACTTCACAAGAAGAGTATAACATGGTAATTAAATCCATCCCTGTTTGTATTTTCTATTTAGCACAGACCATAGAATCAAACATTATCTTATCTGCAGCAGTCAGACCTCCAACTGTTTCCGGGATTCCAATCACAGAAATGTAATAATTCTGTTATTAGAAAAGCAATTGATCCTGTCTCAACCCCGATGTGTAAACACCGATGGACTTTGATGAACACAAAACTCTGGAACAGGATCTTTTTGCTACCTCACCAATATGTCATTGTGAATTAAGATAAAAGAAGTTTTATTCAAAATTGTTCATAGATATTACCCGTCAAAAGCAAACATCTGTATTTTTTTTTTCAAATGTTTCTGACATCTGTACTTTTTGTGGTTGTAAGGGAGAAACTATTGAACATGTTTTTGTTGATTGCTTTCATGTAACTTTGTTTTGGTTCCATTTACAAAGATACATTTCCAAAAGTTACAAACAAATATTTCTTTAAGCAAATATGAAATACTTCTTATTGTTACTAACCCTAATTTTTCATCCAATGAAAAATACATAATTAACTTAGTCATTATTTTAGCAAAATATTATTTACATAAAATGATTTTAAAGAAAAGTATCCCCTCCTCCTATAATTTCAGAATGACAGACCTTATGAAATATTGGAACAGCATTGAGACATTAAAAAAGAAGAACAACAAACAAACAAAGACCATAAACTTATTTCATCATTTCAACTTAGACACAGCAGACCCCTAAGTGTTATGTTTCTAAGTTATTTATGTTTTTGTCAGTTTTTCGTTTATTTTTTTGTTTAATAGTTTCATAATGTTGCATATATGTTATTGCATTTGTATACAACTGTAAAATGTGATACATGGATATAATGAATTGAATAATTGAATGTCTTTTCTGAATGTATCGACAATAAGTTAATAAAACCTGTAAAAAAAACCCATAAGCATCCTTCCTGTGGATTCGGACACACCCCTTGTGCCGACACCGGCAAAAGTAGGATCGATTCTATTTTTGCCGGACGCCGGAGCACCTCCGCAGTCAACGGACAGAAACCACAACCGCCCAACAGGAAAAAGAGCAAGCACAGCTTCTGTTATTCCACAATAAATCGATAACAAAAAGCGGTTTTTTTGTTGTTTGTTTCAAATGCACAGGTTTAACAACTTTTAACAACTATCAATGGCGGTTGAACTTTAAATGCACAAAATAAGCCATAAATACAGTTTACACCAGTGCTGGACTGACCATAGGGCATAGCGGGCAACTGCCCGCTGGGCCGACCCTTTCATCTTTTATGGGCCGGTGCCTGTTTTTTTTTTTTTTTTTTTTTTTTCCTGGCCTCTAGTTGTTGTGGACAACTTGTCCGCGCCGCCCCAAGCGACGCCTCGTAAAAGTTGGTGGATTGGCCAATTGGTAATAATACACTCTGGGCTGGACCAATAGCCAGAGGTCTGTCTGATGCACCCGCCAGTTGTTTGTGAATCTCAGTAAACAGACAGACGAGCTTAACAAAATGGAGAACAAAAAACGGAAAGGAGGAGCGGAGAAAATTCAACAAAAAAGAAACTGGCCCTTCAGGCTGATGCTGGCACTTGTGTTAAAATCTCACAGTTGTTTGGTAGTGAAGGTTCAAGTAAAATCAATTTAGGAAGTGATGGAGCCTCAGCCCAGCGACAGGTTGGAGAAGAAAAGAGGGAGGAGGAGGAAAACCCGAGCTGGTGTTGTGCCATAAATTGACTCGCTGCCAAAAAATGATTAGCCACCGCGGGATCGCGCACGGTTAGGTAATTGCATTTCTAGACAAAATTCCCCAGGATTTCGCCCTAAAACTCAGCATATCTAGCAATATGGACATTCAGAAAGCAAAGATAACCTCTTCCGGTACTTAAACAGATGTTTATCGCGGATATTAGTGTGGCAGTGTTTGTGGCACCCTGCGCGGGAGCACGAGGACGTGCTTGTGGAAAGAGGGAGGAAGATGTGGCAGTATGAGCATCCACAATGTCCCGATTGATCATGCGCCCTGGCTACTTGACCAAGGAGATGTCCCTTTGGCTGACTGGTTAGAGCGTATGACTCTCACCTGGTAGTCTGGGGATCGAATCCTGCCCGGACGCTTGTTTCTGCACCTTGCCACATTAGTTTTTCCAGTTCAGAAGTTGTTTTAAGTGTTGCTATTTGTCTTAAATGTTCACAATGAGGATATATTAATCCTTTTTGCAATATTTGCGATTGAAAGATGGTTTGTGCCACAAACTTTGTGGTAAGACCTGGCTTTCTTTATGTTACAGCCTTGATACTAAAAAAATAAATAAACAATGCAAAATGGCACCCTGTATTGAATGTAAACGTTGTATAAATGGAAATAAACAATTCTCCAGCGATTTAATTTTTTCCCCTTCCTTTCTTTAGTCCACTTGACATGGAGCCACAGTTAACTAGTTTGGGGCACATTTTTACTTGAAAAAAAGTATTTAAAATGATCAAGCTTTGGCTTTACAATGACACTGTGTAAGTTGCTAAACATTACGTTGCTCTATTTAAAAGTAACAAGATAAAAGCACTTCAGCACATAAAATTAAGATTGCCACTTGCCAAATAGACTACACCCTCCCGTTTACCTATAAGAAATGCCTCAAAAATATCTTTAAATTCTTTATTGATGATTTAATTGTAGACAACTAAAATGGCATTTTACTTGCCAAAAAGTGATTGAATCGCTAAAATTTTCATGGAGGCTAAAATTGACCAAATAAGGGTTTTATGTATTATCTGTTGATGTTACTGTACTCATACTGCCTGCTGTGTCATCAAAAACACCCCAAAAATGGCAACAAAAAAAAAAAAAAAAGAAAAGAATAGAAGATAATTTCCCTTGCCAAAAATTGATTACAGTGTCCTGGTCACCTGTAAAGGGTTACATTTACCTAAATATTACTTTATTTATTATCTCTTGATGTTATTAGTGCCATCACAGGATGCCGGGTGTTTTTCACATTCATAAACATCTCAAAAATGGCAACAAATGATAATTTCCCTTGCCAAAAATTGATTACAGTGTCCTGGTCACGTGTAAAGGGTTAAATTGACCTAAATATTACCTTATTTATTATCTCTTGATGTTATTAGTGCCATCACAGGATGCTGGGTGTCTTCCACATTCATAAACACAGAGTCCTGGTCACCCATAAAGGCTTAAATTGGCATAAATATTACTTCATTTATTATGATGCTGGGTGTGTTCCACAATCATATTCGAATAAACGTGAAAATATTCTGTCCGAATATCTGTTTCTTGTTATAAATATAACAGCTAGAAGGATTTACAGTTAAAATGGAGAAACACATGAATCCCCAGGAGGAGTCGTAACACCACTTGCCTCATGCACATAAGTGAACAAAACAAAGCAGCATGGAGACACTCCGTCTCCAACCACCTCTCAGGCAGCAGCCTGCACTCCCAAGTTCTACACATCACCAGAACATAACCAACCGCAACACAATAAAAGCAGTGTTATACAAAATGGAAGGCCTGTAGTGTTTATTCTCTTACAGTAACAACTTATCAATTTTTTGGAGGAATTTATTTGAGAATTTTTTGGTTTTTATTAATTGTGCAATAGAAAAGTAATCGCTAGATTAATCATCTAAATAGTCATTAGAATAGTCGACTATTCAATAAAATAATCGTCAGAATAATCATTTTAAAAATAATCAGTTACCCCCAACCCTACTTTTTAGAATACCAGGATAGGAAGGATGGTGTAGGTTTACGTTTATTAGATTGATACATAAATACTACCAATAAGAAAGTGTACGTTGGGTCAGAAACAGCGTAAGGCTTAATGTCTTTTCCAAAAAAAAACAGGTGATGGGCCGGTCTCCAGTCAAAATGCCCGGGCTGAATTTTTGTCCCAGTCCAGCCCTGGTTTACACTATCAAAGTATTCACAATTTGTTGATCCAAACACTGGTGATCTCTCAACACAAATGATGGGCAGATTAAACAGTTCATTTTGATGCTTCTCCCACACAACGGGTGTTTGGATCTAACTTCCGCGTTTATTGCTCGGACTGTATCGCAAGATCTCGAAAATCCCGCGCATGCCTGTTTGCGCAACTCAGGTCTCCGCACCGGAGCGGAGCCGTTGTAGAGCGGGTACAGAATAATATGAGTTCGGAAGCGAGCGGCAGCGGAGGGCGGGGGCGGAGCGGAGTGGAATTTTGGGGTTAGACCCGCCTACAAGCTCACTGATTGGCTCTGCTGCATCATACTAACGTATGATTGGTTGTCCCTGCTGTCGCTCTACCTTGCAGCCATGGAGACGACAGACCGGTGTTTTGCCTGTGGGTAGGAGTCTGCGTTCATCTACCTATAAGTTTTTTTTCTGCCTGCTTCACGTCAGCTGGATGGATTTTAATATCAGAGCTTTTGTTTACGTGCGTTTGAGTCCATGGTTAGTGTGTGTGGCGCAGATTCGGGTAGCTGCATGTCTGGGAGAGAAAATGAGACATGAGAGAGACTTCTGAAGTGTTGAAGAAACTCACAACAAAGAATCACAGATGTTGATATTTCTCACTCTAGATTCTCCGGGTCATAACTTCTGAATTACTAATTGAATAAAAAAAATAATTCAAATGGTTTCTAACAGTACATAAAACAAGCTTTCCAACGAGGTATTGCATGATGTAATTCATGTTATTTCAAAAATCGCTATTAGAAGGAAACCAGCTTTGCAGCGTCACAGAAAAAACGGAGCGAACCGCGAAGGGAGAGCAGAGAACCAAAGGGAGGAGACAGTCTGATCATCTTCATCAGCAGCTTTTATAAAGTTATGGAAACGTCACATATAAAATCCACCTGGCTGGTCAGGTGTCCCAGAAGGCTGTTTCTGTAGATGGTGACATGAGGAGGGACAGATTACAGTCACACAGTTTTTATTTGAACACTCAACTGTTTACTAAATGGTTCAGCTTCATTCCAGCATTATTTATACGTACAATAAATATTTATTTAGCTGAAAATATAATTTTATCAGTGCACAATTTTATTATTTGACTTTTTGTAATGAAATGTTTACATTTAACCTTTTATCGGCTTATTAATCTTCATAATGCTGGTAGAAAAGTAGCTACAGCTGTGAAGTAGCCCATGAGTGTTATTTTATGATACCTAGTATTTATTTTACTGTATCCCGTCCTCTGGACCAGAGCATAGACCTGTGGTCACAGACAGGCTGCAGTCATTAAACTGGTAATCGTGAGGTCAGGGGTCATACTTTTTTCTGAGTGTTTGCAACACAGTTCTGAGTTTAAATAGTTCTTTTGACATAGTTTGCTCAAGTCATTTTGACGTACCTGTTTAGTAATAAATGTAAAGAAAATTCAAATCTGTTTTTTTTTCATTTAAGCTGCAGTTTTACAGACTTTAATAAACATAAACACAAATACAAACCAGACACTGAAAGCTGAGGTTGTTCTGAAAAAAGGAGCAGAGTTACAAACATTTTACACTTTTATTACAATGTTAAAGCCATTAAAAACAGTTATATTTATGGTCATAAGAGGGTTAAACTTGATAAATGTTCTGCCTCCCACAAAGAGATGGTAAAAGTGAATGTGAGCGTAATTATATACATTTTATTACTTTATTATGTATTTTTTATTATTGACTATTACTCTAATTAGTTCAGATGAAGGCAACTGGACTTTTTTGGTTTCTTTAAAACGTTTCACTTCTCCTCTGAGGAGCTTTGTTAGTTCTAACTGGAATATGGGAGAGTCAAGCTTGTAAGCTGTAGCTGTCTGTTGTTATTTAAAGAGCAGAAACTACTCTGAGTACCCCGCCTCTCCATCTCCTGATGAGTCGTTAGACTCTATTGATGGTGAGTCATCGTGTTGATTAGATACAGGAAGGTGTGACCTAGACTGAAACTGAATGAGATTCAAAGCTGCATTATTGGTACTGGCAAGGTGAAATCTAAGCCCCTCCCCTATTTAAAGTGGAGTTTTCACGTTTGACATAGAAGCTTCTTTTACTCCACTCCCCATCTATCTTCTCTGTCCAGAATGTGGACTTGGTCATCTTCAAAGGTGTGTCCCTTGTCCTTCAGGTGAAGGTGGACTGCAGAGTTTTGACCTGAAGAGGTGGCTCTCCTGTGTTGTGTTATGTTCTTGTGTAATTGTTGTTTAGTTTCTCTAATGTAAACATCTGGACAGTGCTCCTACACTGGACTGCATAAACGACACCACTGAGCTTCTGTTTGGGTGTTTTGTCTTCTGGATGGACCAGGTTCTGTCTGAGGGTGTTGTTGGGTTTAAAGTTTACCGGGATGTTGTGTTTGGAGAAGATTCTTCTAAGTTTCTCGGAGACTCCTGCCACGTATGTGATGATGGTGCCTTTGTGTAAAGAATGTTGTTAGGTTGGTAGCAGAGCTCTCATGTTTAGTGTTAAGTTCAGTGAGATCATGGAATGGGATCAAGAATTTTCTACTGACAGGAAAAAGATCTCAGCTAACATAGCTGTAGAAGAAGAAGAAAGATCATTTCTATAGCGCCTCTCAAGATAAAAATTACGAGGCGCTTCACAAAAACAAAAAATGTAAAAATATAAAAAAGCATTTAGAAAATGTTTAAAAATATATTTAAAATGAGCAAAAATAGACAATTGGGATTTAAAAGAAAAAATGTTAAGAAAGAGAGAGAGTGAATAGAAAAGAGGGAAATCAGTGGATCCTGAGGATGGTGGAATAGGTGGGGAGAGCAGAATAAAGACAGAGGGGTTGAAGAAGGTCACACAAAAGCCAGCTTGAACAAGTGAGTCTTCAGCTGCTTTTTAAAGGAGACCACTGAGTCCACTGATCTCAGGCTCAGGGGGAGAGAGTTCCAGAGTCTGGGGGCCACAGCAGCAAATGATCTGTCACCTTTGGTCTTTAGCCTGGTGCTGCACAACCAGTAGGCTTTGATCACTGGACCTCAGGGACTTGCTGGGGGTGTAGGGACTGAGAAGATCACCAATGTAAGATGGTGCTTGTCCATGTAAGGCCCTATAGACCAGAACCAGGATCTTGAAATGAACCCTGAAGTTGACTGGCAGCCAGTGAAGCTGGAGGAGAAGCGGGGCGATGTGGGTGTGTTTGGAGGACTTGGTCAGAAGCCGAGCACAGGCATTCTGAACCACCTGTAGACGGTTCAGGGAGGTTCTGCTCAGACACGTGAAAAGAGAGTTACAGTAGTCTAAGCGTGAGGAGATGAAGGTGTGGATAACAGGGCTGGGGGATATGATGATTTTAGACCGTTTTACGATCTGCACATCTGACGGTCTGTCATTTTTGAGAGACCTTTTTATCACGATTCACAGCTCTGCTGTTGAATTTCTGCCTCTGAATGAAAAGGGAACTTACCTCAGGCAAATGATACGCCTTTGTTTGACCTTAACCAATCAGAGTGAGTCATAGTAATATATTAGTGCCCCACTTGTGTTCACTTGTGTGTGAACAAACATGGCTTCGGCCGCAGCTGAGAGCGACAATGAGGTTTTAGTTCCGAAGAGGAACGCCTCGTCCGTTATATGGAGCTGGTTTGGTTTTTCACCAGATGACAAAGAGCAGCGAAACGTTATTTGCAAAGTTCGCAAGGAGAGCGTCAAGGCAAGTGATGGCAACACCACAAACTTGTTTAATCACTTGAAAAGAAGGCATCCCAAACAATACAATGAGAGCCAGCTGGCAGCTAAAGCTAAAAAGCCTGCAGCTACAGCGGCTAGTGCTTCTTCCAGGCAGCAAACACTAACAGAAACACACAAAACTCACTCCCTACGACAGAGACAGCAGACGATGGAACAGCGTGACAGATGCAGTGACGTACCACTTGGTTAAAGATTTGTGTCCCGTGCGAACAGTAGGAGCGGGATTTAAGAAAATGATAAAAACATTGGATCCGCGCTACGAGTTTTCCAGCCGCAAGTATTTTTCGAACATCGCCATTCCACGCATGTACGCTGAATGCAAAGTGAGCGTTGCAGAAAATATTCAGAATGCGCAGTTTTTTGCTACCACAAATGGTCTATGGTCCAGCCGCACATCAGAGCCATATTTGAGCTTAACTATCCACTACATGAGCAACTGGGAGCTACATAGTATTTTGAACAAGTTAATGTTTGCACAATACATTTGCAATTGACATGTTTGCACTTTAAACATGTTTACGATTTTCATTTATGTTAAGTTACTTGAAAAATGAGAAAAACTGATTTTTGTAATTGTTTCTCTCAGGGCTTTTATCATCTCTGGTGTGAGTTTAAAATATAAGTGTGTTAGCACTGTGTTGATTATCCCTAATATGAATAAATGTTTATTCAATGTTTCTCTTCTTTAATACGCAATTGAAGTTATGCTATTCATGGATGAAAAATCGTGATAAAATCGAAATCATGATAAAATGTTGGAAAAATTGTGATATTCTATTTTTGCCATATCGCCCAGCTCTAGGATAACAGTCTCAAGTTTAGAGCAGAACAGAATGGGACTCAGCTTAGCAACATTCCTGAGATGGAAGAAGGAAGAGTGACCAAGAGAACTAGATCACACTGGATAACGCTCTGTGGTTGCATTTATATACTAGAGCTGTCTTTAGTAGGCGCAAAATATCTTTGGTTGTACACCTGTGCAATAGGAATAAATGATCTTGAATACTGTTAAATGTACTTCCTGAATGAGTGACCTTTTCAGGCTAAAATAACAAAATGACAAATACAGACAGAAGGACAACTTCTTTCTTCTTTTGTAATGCATGGCATCACCACCTGGTATCAGAACAGGACTCAGTATTGGAAGATAATCAAAAATCAAACAACTTGGACTCAGACCAGGGGCAAAAATGTGGTTGTAACATCTCTAGATAAAAGTCAGCTTTAAAAACTAAAACTATTATTTATGAACTAACACTAATGACACTAATTGATATATTTGTATTATGTTGTTTGAACTCAGGGGTCTCATCAAAATTTTCTAACTAGTTGGATTGCTCTATAAGTGCCCCCTTTTTTTTTTTACTTTGAGCACCCGCCCCGTCAAAGGTCTGTGCACGGCCCTGCTCTGAGGGATGTGTCACTTGGAAAAATGTTCGCTGATTATGAAACTTTGGCTGAATAGTGCTTGTTCCCATCTCTAATATGGAGACACATGACACATCCAGTCTGTCTGAGGCAGAATAGCCTCTTCAGCTCAGAAAGCTCCTGTAGAGACATTTGATTACGCACCAAGTTTATGTGGAGCAGAAGCGGTCGGGCCATGGCAGGTGAAATGTTCCTATAGCCTACATGAAGTGAAACTGTTTAATTGTAACATTAATATGTTACTGGACACGCTGGTCTGGTTGGTTAGACCAGTGTTTGAAGTGGAAAACACACACACACACACACACACACACACACACACACACACACACACACACACACACACACACACACACACACCAATTAAAATAATGCTGATAGCGTGGACTAGAAGACAGGTGATGGTTTATGTATTTAAATGATGATCAGGCTGCTGTAAAATGTAATCTCCATCCACATCCAGACAGAATTATCCTCTATTCTTTCTCTATTTGCTCTGCTCTTGTCTGGGCTGATGTAGCTGATGGTGCGTGCAGCACGCCTAGCGGCTGTGATGCACATTTTACGCCTTTGGAGAGGTGGGCTGGATGCTTTGCTTTTACTGGAAGATGGATTTTTTTTTTCAAAAATGTTGGAGATTTTGCCCCATGAATAACCGTAAAAACTACTGGTGTGCTTGTACCCTTATGAAAGAGTCCTACGTTGAGAGTTAAATATTAGAAGTGCAGGTTCTGGTGCCTATAAATGAAAAATGAATGAAAATTAAATTGTGAGTCTTTACTTCATATTTTAGAAAAAAAATGACGGGGGAAAACATTTTTGACATTTTTTTAAACAAAATTTTCTAGCGCGACCTGCCTGCTTCACTTAAATCACTGCTTATTAAGGTCCGTCCAAAATTACCGTGGCCCACCCAAAAATGAAAACCTCGCGCCGCGCCTGTTATAAACCTCTTTAAATTGTTGTTCTTCACTTCATCAAACTGAGACTTTGTACAGCTAATGTCAAGATGTAAAATTATGAATTCAGTGGAGCTCTTCCCTCCCTCCCTCTCCTTTCTCCTTGAAATCTGACATCGGCTGTCGGGTTTCTAGGAGAAACAGAAGAGGGAGGGGAAGAAGGAGATGAGGCAAACAGAGTGAGTGCGACGTAGAGAAACCAGACTGGTGTGGAGGTGAGCAAAACGGTTGGAAAAATGTGGGTGTTGAACGATCTCAATAAGAAAAGTGTGGGTGTTGAATCCCCCACATCCCCCATGATTACACTGACATGAAAGTTAAAACCCAGTGTTAAAAAGGAGTGTTTCCTAGTCTACTCTGTAGGTGTCATTTTGGACAAAATATCCTGAAAATCTGAACTCCCACAGCAGCTGTAACACCTGCAGAGTTAATTTGTAGACTCCACCCTTTAATTCTAAAAGTTAGACTGGTAGCGGCCGATTGGCTGCAGAGAGTTGCAGGAGCTGCAGTGGGCGAGGTGCATTGTGGGTAGTCATGTTTTTAGTTAGTTTGTTCTATTTTGAGGTGTTTATGCGTGTTTATTTTGGAGAGTTGTGTTGTCCTTAGTAAGGACTTTGTTCACCGTTTCCAATGGGTTATTGTAGTTTATGGATCATAGTACATGCTTAGGACTTTACTCCTTGTGATCCCTTCTGACTGATTGCAGTCTGACTCTGAAAATTAGTAGTGGTTGAATTGTACATGTTCCCAAAATGAACTCTTCATAGAGTTAGGCTAACACCGTTTTGGTGTCAGAATCCAACCCAACAATTGTTTACACCAAAATCAAACTAAATATGTGTTTACTGGTGTTGGGAATTCCGGCTCCTTTAGAGAGCTGGTTCTTTTGGCTCTAGTGATGGGAATTTCGGCTCTTTTTAGAGAGCTGGTTCTTTTGGCTCTAGTGATGGGAATTTCGGCTCTTTTTAGAGAGCTGGTTCTTTTGGCTCTAGTGATGGGAATTCCGGCTCTTTTTAGAGAGCTGGTTCTTTTGGCTCTAGTGATGGGAATTCTGGCTCTTTTTAGAGAGCCGGCTCTTTTTGGTGAGCTAAGCCAAAAGAACCGGCTCTTTCGGCTCCCAAGTGGCTCCTCAGATTTTCTGTTGCGTAGAGTACATTTATAACCAAAATAATGCTAAACTATATGTAAAATAATTTACTAATGTAAAAAAAGCAATATATCAAATATTTATCATTTCTATGGATTTAATAACTGAACCTTTAAGAAATCTCCACTTTCCGACTGCTGGCGCTCATTTTCTCACCGTCTTCGTCGCACTCTCATCCCTCTTGTTCGCCTTTTTCCTCCTCCTCATTCCCTCTCGTCTCCCTCCTCCCACATGTGCTCTGCTGTGTGTCTGTCTGAGTATGATCCTCCCTCTTCCCCGCCCCTACTGCTCTGTGTGTGTGTTACTCCCCTGTAAAAGGGGAATAGAGAAAGAACCATGCAGACATGGTGTGAGTTCAGCCGTTTCCACTGTATTAATGAATTTTCAGAACATAAGGTAAAACTTCTGCATTACAATTGCTCTATGTGCAAGAAAATCATACAAAATAAAACTAAACCACATTGCTTATTATCCTCCGGACTTATGCAAAGCAGTATGGACAACAAGATATTTCTTTATATAAAAGATAAAAGCACAGTTTAGCTTTTTAACAACATTTTTTTTCCTCACTAGAAAATGTGGAGATATAATCTAGAACAGGGGTGTCAAACTCAAACTCACACGGGACCGAAATGAAAAACTGGGACAGAGTCGAGGGCCAAACTTTATATTTTTTGAAAAAGTGACGGCAAATTTGCACATTTTCTTTATCAACATATATGCAATGTTGAACCTTTAAATTTGGAAACAAACTTATTTCTGCATTAACACTGAATGTGGAATAACCAAATTACACACAAGCAAGTCAATTTTAAATAAAAGGCATCAGTGGTATTCATTACTTGTGGTATAATCAGCATTTTTAAAATCTTTAAAATCTTTAAATCTTTTCTCACGAGCCAACAACAAAATAAAAATATCATTTTATCTTAAATGAAAATGCAACATCTCACCTGTTAACTTTCATGTGTTGGAGCAGAAAAAGAGCATAAAACCTAAATATTTAAAGCTCAGTTTGCTCCACTAGTTTACTGTGATGCTCACCTGTTCCAGCCAGATACCTGCATCATGGGGTTGATCTGAGCTGAGGAGGAGACTCCTGTTGTTTTGTTCATCTTCATCATAATAATGACAACATTAGATGACAACAGGTGCTCACATAGGTTTGTGCTGATGAACATGTCTGAGCAGCTTGACCACGTTGTTGTGTGTCGTGGAGGAAACACATACAGCAGCCACAGAGCCATGCTGGTTTGAGCGTGTCGCTGTTCGCTGGAGTTATATCGGCTCTGTCTGGACGTTAGTTGGAAAACTTTCTCTTTCAGTCGTGAACACATTACTGAGTGGCTAGAATCTCCGTTTCTGGGCTTCAACGTCAGAAAACAGCTGAGTGAACTCGGCGCTGAGTGAGAGGAGTGTAGTTTGTCCGAGACAGCGGAGCTGCAGACACCCGGCAGCAGGCGCTGGAAAAAACACAAAGGAGGGGGCGCGTCAGCTCCGCGCTGATGCCGCAAAGCATCATGGGAGTTGAAGTCTTTGCGGTAAAATCGGCCAGTGGGCCAGTTTTAATATATTTTTGATATTTATCTCGTGGGCCACATAAAAATGCTCCGCGGGCCGCATCTGGCCCGCGGGCCTTGAGTCTGACATATGTGATCTAGAACCTTCCCTACAGCCGCCATCATGAAACTCGGCGAGCAGGGGAACTACTCCAGCACCTTGGACTTACTAACCTGGCTTTAGTTGCTCAGTTTTTCCTGCAAACATTTCCCTGGCCTTTCCCATGTTTAGAAAACATACATATAAATTTAAACAGATTACAGTCTGAGTTTTTATCTGTAAAAGGGGAATAGAGAAAGAACCACGTAGACACGGTGTGAGTTCAGCCATTTCCACTGTATTAATGAATGAGTGGAAGCTCAACGTTTCCCCTCGCGCCAACTCAGACCTGACTAGTCAATGCCAAACCAGCTAAAAACGTTTAATAACAAACTCTCGAATAGCAATTGATCTTCAAAAAACAGATAAAACTGTAAACATAAAAGATAATACTTAGGCAAATACATCAGAAGCACTTTTTAGAAGCAAATTTTGTGTCGTCTTGACAAGACAGGAATAATCGATCACAGATCACTCGATCTTAAACTGCGGTGCGTTCTAATGCTCACTCATGAGCAAAATAGCATTTTAGATAAACTTGTCTTCTACATTAGGAAATATTTCAACAAATCACTCATTTCAATAAAGTATGTGTTTAACCAGCTTAACCATGAAATAAATCAAATATTTTTAACTTATTTAGTCTACAACCTCCACATGTGGACAGTCTGGACATACAGTTACACATGTTGACCAATCGCCTGTAGCTTTCACCAAGGCAGGGGGGGAGGGGGGAGGGGAGGGGACGGCTCCCAATGACGAGCCGGCTCCCGTCGTTCACTTCAAAGAGCCGGCTCTTAGAGCCGGTTCGTTCGCGACCGACACATCACTAATTGGCTCAGCTCACCAAAAAGAGCCAGCTCTTTCGGCTCCCAAGTGGTTCCTCAGATTTTCTGTTGCATAGTAGAGTACATTTATAACCAAAATAATGCTAAACTATATGTAAAATGATTTACTAATGTAAAAAAATGCAATATATCAAATATTTATCATTTATATGGATTTGATAACTGAACACTTTAAGAAATCTACACTTTCTGACTGCTGGCGCTCATTTTCTCACTGTCTTCGTCGCACTCTCCTCTCTCTTGCTCGCTTTTTTCCTTCTCCTCATTCCCTCTTGTCTCCCTCCACCCGCATGTGCTATGCTGTGTGTCTAAGCGATCCTCCCTCTTCCCCGCCCCTACTGCTCTGTGTGGACAGTCTGGACATACAGTTACACATGTTGACCTGTAGCTTTCACCAAAGTAAGAGGGGAGGGGATGGCTCCAATTGACGAGCCCGCTCGTTCACTTGAAAGAGCGGCTCTAGAGTCGGTTCGTTCACGACACTTCACTAGTGTTTACATGTGGAGATTTAACCCTAATTTGGCATATTTTGTAAACTCTGCTGGTGTTAAAATGTAACACCAGCAGAGATCAGTATTAATACTAAAATTGTGTTAGAATTTTAACTCTTTTAAAAGTGTTCGTTTAACACTGAAGCCGTGGTTCCCATATAAAGTCTGAAGAAGTGTTAATTTTAGCTCTGAGTGTAAATTCTGAACTTTGAAATCTGCTGTGTGGTCTTGGTTAAACGTGTCACTGAAAAAGGAAACCACTACCTTTTGCAACTCTTCTGACTCAAACATTAGTCATATTTGACACACTACAGCTTATGCATTTTCCATGACTCAGACGTTTTCAGATTGCTCCCTTTAAATGTCTTCTACATTTTCCCTACTAAATGAAATACTGTTGTTGCTTATTTTGTTTTTTTACAACGAGATGAAATTATGTTTAATAAATCAAACCTATTTTTTTCACGTTCACTGCTTCAGGTTAGATCATAACAACAACAATTGAGATGCAATAGATATGTAACATCACAAAAGTGGGGAAAAAGAAAGCCCAAGTTCTCAGCTGTCATTTATTTTCAACCATATTGTTGGATGTATTAAATAACCCAATATTAAAACACTTGCAGAAAACTGCACACACAGATTCTTCTTCTTCTTATTATTATTATTTATACTAGCTCAACAGTCAGCACTAACACAACCTTTATAGGACAAACAACCTGATGAAAAACAAAATGAATGGAAACGACATACGATTATTTCTGCAGGTTCTCTTTCTTAACATTCGTTTCGATGTCTCACTATGGGATACACCCCTCCGCGGATTCCTCAGAAGCACTTATCTCAATACGCCAATCCTGATTGGCCAGTGACCGTGACGTACGCGTCCCCCTGCTACTATAAGTAGCAAGCGTCCCAACGTACGCACTATTCAATCACCTCTTCTCGCTTCGGTGGTCGCTTATCTCTGAGGTAAGTTAGCTCAACTGTTCACAGACGGAGCCTTCTAATATTCTCTCCGTCGCCGAACGTTAACTTACCGTCCTTCTGTCCTGACCTTCACCATAGGCTCGGGGCATAACGAGCAGCTTCACACTCCAGTGCATCTGTTCGTTCTATGCTAACACACCAGTTAGCCAACATGGAAGCCGCTCCTCCCACCAGAGGAGTCGACAGCGCAGGAGCTCGCCTCTGTACCTGTGGGAACAAAATCTCAAGCAAAGACCCGCACAGGGTCTGCTCGAGCTGCCTCGGGCTGGAACACGCCCAGCTGGCATTGGAAGTCCCCGGGTCATGTGAGAGCTGCGCTTGCTTCACCCTGAAGAGCCTTCGCCGGCGGCTAGCGCGCCAAGCTAGCCTGTCGGGGAAGGACCCTTGCCTGCCGGCCCCTGGGCCACCGCCTGGGGACGCCAGCGAACATGTCCTCCCGGAGCCGGAACCGTGTGCCGAACTCAGCTGGGGCTCACAGCTCGAACTGGCCGGTCCGAGCCACCCCGCCGAGGACGTGTTGGAATTGGACTACGGAGACGACGAGGACACCTCGGAACTCCTCATTTCAGAGGAGGACAAGGAGGACGACGTCTTTCTCCCCATCGCTCAGGCCTCCATGCCTAGCTTTCCGTCCTCTCCCAGGGATGGAGCGGCTTTTCCGGCCGCCCACCTGGACATGCAGTCAGTCTGCCGACGCGCTGCGACCAGGCTCAACATCCCTTGGCCCACCGTGGTCACTGAGGCTGTCAGATCCCGCTACGAGGGAAAGAAGCTGCCCCAGGCCACGAGGGCGGCAAAGCCCCTCCTTCCCGCCTTCCCGGAGCTACTCCAAGAAGTGAGGTCCTCCTGGGACAAACACCCGTTCAGCTCCAGGTCTCCTGTCCAAGGAGCCTCCTCGCTGGACTTCGAAGGGATGGAGAAAGCTGGCATGCTTCGCATGCCGCCGATGGAACCGCTGGTTGCAGCCCACCTACACCCACGGCTCTCGGCGACTTCCTCCAGGCCTCCCGCTCTCCCTGCAAAGGCGGACCGCTTCCAGTCGGCACTGAACGAGAGGGCATACAAGGCTGCCGCCATCTCGGTCCGAGCTTTGAATGTCTCCTCCATGCTCTCGGCGTACCAAGCCGAGCTCTGTGAGGACATGAATACGAAGCCGGACCCGGAGGTGTGGGAGGAAATCACCGTACTGACCGACATCTGCCTGCGTGTGCAGCGCTGCGCGGTCCATGCTACGGCTAAAGCTATGGGCATGATGGTGCTTCAGGAACGTGCACGATGGCTGAACCTCACCAACCTCTCTGAGAGAGAGAAGGAGGACATTTTGGACATGCCAATCGTGCCTGAAGGCATTTTTGGCTCTGCCCTGGCATCAATGCAGCAACGGTGTGCGGCCAAAAAGAAAGAGGATGAAGCCCTTCATCTCTGCCTTCCCCGTAAACCCTCACCGGCGCTGCCGGCTCGGCCGAACCTGCCTCAGGCAGCTGCCCGAGCCCAGCCTCAGTTCCGGATCCCAAAGCGCCCGAAGCCTCAAGCTGTCCAACCAGCTCCTTCGGGCTCAGAGCCTCGACCAGTTTGGCCTCATGGATCCGGCAACCAAGCTGCTCCGCCGCCGGGACAATCCACCAGACACGGCGGTCAGCAGGTGAGGAGGAAGAAGTGGGCAGCCTGTCGGAGTTCTTCCCTCCCGACGCTGCAGCTGGCGGTTCCCCATTCGCCAGCTCCTCCTGTTCGATGTTGCCATGGTGCTTTCTCCCCCCCTCACGGAACCCCTCCGGCAGAGTTCCCGAGCGGTCCAGGGTGGGGCCAGGACGTGCAGCCGGCGGTCCCGGCTCAAAACACACGTCACAAGCACTCACATTGTTTTTCACAAGCATGTCACGCTCAAGGAGCATTAAAAGGTTCGCTGTCGCATCCAGACAAGATGTCAAGGGCGCAACAAAAATCAATAAAAATGTCACCCATGAGCGGTTCCAGGCAGGGGCGGCTCCTGGCGGACTTTCCCGCCAGCCACGGGCAGGGCCAGATTAACACTTTGTTGTACCCTGGGCAACAATATTCAAGGGCCCCATCATCACGACCCAAGGATCACCACAATATGGTCACATACAGAATATTTTACTGTAATATGCAGTAAATATACTCAGTACTTGAATGCCTGACATCACGTAACCCGCTCAGGGTAACCTTTGACCCACCTCGTGTGGACTGACCAATGAGGAGAGGGTCTTAACTTGAGGCTCTCTCTTCATTGGTCAGTCTGCATGAGACTGACTCTCAACTGACGTTCAAAGTCATAGGCAGCGAAGCGTCTCTGTGCAGCGCAAAGGCCTGGGTGGACAGTTTGTTTAATATAGGGTGATCATATTTCCATTTCCAAACAAGAGGACAGGGGATCTGTGCCTATGACGTCACACTATGGCAACGCCACACAAACCCCGTTGGGACCCATTTTTTTGTAAGAACTAAATTAATATCAGATTCTGCCAATAAAAGGGCTCCAAAACAATTCATATGTAAATATTTAGCATATTTATTGCAAAATCTCGTTTTTCTGCTTTAGTGCTGCAACAAGGTTTTATTAATAAGGAATTATTATACCTTTTGTTTTACTACAGCATCGGTAAGCTTCCTGTGCACGGATTATTAAGGATGCTTGTTTCAGCTGTGAGATTAGACGATAGGATCAATGAAAAAATAGGTTGTCACACACTCCATGGAAACTTTCAGAGAATCCACAAATAGTGGCTTTCAAATAGTTTTGTTACTTTTTGAAAGTTTAGAAAAGCAGCAGATGAGACAGCGTGTGTGATAATTTAGTTTTTCATCTGATAACATGTCAGCGATGTCTGAGAAGCTTTTATAAACACTGTATAACTAATACTCCTGGAGAGGGTATGAATTACACAGAGGCTTCTGGGGAGCCCATTTATGGGGGGTGGGGGTAGGTGGGGTCATTTTGCCTTGGCCCCCAAAATGTCTTGAAACGGCCCTGGGTGTGTGACAGAGTTTTGAAGGTGATCTGAATTGTATCAGATGTATAAATATGACATGTGTATAACTTATTGTTTTGCAGGTAAAAACGTGTAGTAGAGATAAATCCACCTACATTTTACTTTGTTTTCTTGTTTTTATTTAACTATTTCCTGTCCTGTCTGTCTCTCATCTTCCTGCATCTCCTCTAAACTCTCCAGAAAAACTGCTGCCTGGATTCTTACTTTTTCACCTCATCAGTTACTTTTGAGCAGATCAAAGGGATCTCCTGACCGCAAAGCGGAGAGCGCGTTTTCGATGCTGCGTCAGTGAGGTGAAATCACCTCAGCACAGGTGATGAGCTCCGCAGTGGCAGAGCGCTTCAGGCGCAAAGACAGAAAATAGAGAACATGTGCGGACGTGTGCTAATTATAGTTTTTTTTTTTGGTTGCTCCACTTTGAGAATAGACAGTGCGCTGGAAGCAGCTGCCTGGAGCGCTGCGCAACATCGCACTGTGCCGCTCTCTGCTCAGAAGAGTCCATAAATGATGTAATATCAGTAGAAAACTTTTTTCCGGCTCCCCTGGATGTGTAGGATATCTAACTCCCCCATAATTCGATCCCTGCTCCTGGATGAAAAGCCGGACATTTTCATCAATACAAGAACCCCCAGTCCGGACGCCCGGACAGAGTGACAAGCAGACATGTCCGGGGAAAACCGGACGTACGGTCACCCTAGTTTAATATAAAGCGGGAGATTACAGATAGGCCTACAGTATTTTGCTCATGCCCTTGCTGCCCTGGGCCCTTTAGAGATGATGGGCCCTGGGCAATTGCCCACTTGCCCATATGGTTATTCCGGCCTTGGCCACGGGTCGTCCCCGTAAGCCCGGGCTGTCAAAGCACAAAGCCCCCGCGCATGCGCAGTGGCTGCCACGAGCACCGCTGCCCCACAACCTCTGGAGGGAGCTGCTGCTCCGTGTGTCACGGCTGTGTCACCGCTCTCCACTCACATGGAGGAATGGACAGCGGTTTCTGCTTCACGTTGGATGCTGAGAACTATTTCGAGGGGTTACAGGCTCCAATTCGCTTCTGTTCCTCCTCAATTCTCCGGCGTAGTGTTCTCCCACGCCCAGGGGTCGTCAGCTCACATCCTTCAGGGAGAAATCTCCTCCCTGCTGGAGAAGGGAGCGATATGCAGTGCCTCCCGATCAGTCTCAGAGCGGTTTCTACTCCAGGTACTTCCTGGTCCCGAAGCGGGGAGGGACCGGGATTCGCCCGATCCTGGATCTGAGGGCCCTGAACCGATGCCTCAGAAAGTACAGATTCAAAATGCTCACGCTCTCATCCCTTTTGCGTCTGATTCACCAGAGCAACTGGTTCACCTCAATCGACCTGAGGGACGCATACTTTCATATTCCCGTGTACCCTCCACACAGGAAATTTCTGAGGTTTGCCTTTCAGGGAGTGTGTTACGAATACGCCGTGCTCCCATTCGGCCTCTCGCTGAGCCCGAGGGTGTTTGTCAGGTGTACGGAGGCGGCGATCGCCCCTCTGAGAGGGAGGGGCATTCGGCTGGCCACGTATTTAGACGACTGGCTCCTGCTGGCACGGTCCAGAGAGGAGACAGCGTCAAACACGCTGGTTGTGATCCCTCACTTGTGTGGTCTGGGTTTCAGAATAAACTGGCAGAAAAGCGCTTTACTCCCCTCCCAGAAAATAACCTTTCTAGGTCTGAATCTGGACTCAGGGGCGTTCACGGCCCGTCTCTCGGCACCGCGCGTGAACACGCTCTCGTTCTGCCTGGCGCGCTTCCGCCTACACAGTTTGGTGCGGTTTGCGTTATGCCTCAGGCTTTTGGGTCTCATGGCGTCGGCTATTTCAGTGGTACCACTCGGCCGTCTACACATGAGAGATTCTCAACGCTGGGTGGCTTCTCTGGGTCTCTCTCCAGTGCGCCACAAAGCGTGCAGGGTGACGGTCTCTGCAGCGTGCGTCGCGGCGCTCCGCTGTTGGCGTCACCCCTCCCTCTTGGCACAGGGGGTGCCTTTGGGGTTGGTTCTCGTGAGGAAAGTGGTCACGACAGATGCGAGCCTGTCAGGTTGGTGGGGGGGGGGCTCCTGGAGGGTCGCTCTGTCAGGGGTGTGTGGAGCAGAGAGCTCTGGGGGACACACATAAATTATCTGGAACTCCTCGCGGTCTTTCTAGCCCTGAGGCGCTTCCTGCCTTTTCTCTCCGGCCATCATGTCCTAGTGAGAACAGACAACACCATGACTGTGGCATATATAAACCACCAGGGGGGGCTGCGCTCCATGCGGTTACACACGCTGGCACGCAGACTGATCCTATGGGGCAGCAGGCATCTCCTCTCAATCAGAGCCACCCATGTCCCGGGTGTTCTGAATCGGGGGGCGTATCTGTTGTCCAGAGGGACACCCCTGTACGGGGATTGGCCTGCATCCAGCAGTGTTGGAACAGATTTGGATCCGGTTCGGCACAGCCGTAGTGGATCTTTTTGCCTCCAAGGAGAATGCTCACTGTCCTCTGCGCGACCGAGACGCTCCACTCGGCGTGGACGCGCTGGCGCACGACTGGCCACGGGGACTGCTTTACGCTTTTCCCCCAGTGGCCCTGATACCACCCACCTTGCTGAGGGTACGAACCCAGCTCCACACTCTCATTCTGGTGGCCCCATACTGGCCAGCCATGCATTGGGTGGCGGACATTTTCCAACTCCTGGAGGGCCAACCTGGGAAACTTCCGCTTCGCAGGGACCTGATGTCCCAAGCGGGAGGCTCGATCTTCCACCCTCATCCAGAACGGCTGGCCCTGTGGGCCTGGCCCCTGAGGGGTGCGGGCTAGTGTCAGCAGAGCTTCCCCAGGCAGTCATTCGAACCATTCAGAATGCTAGGGCCCCCTCCACTAGGTCCCTATATGACTGTAAATGGAGGGTGTTTGAAGCCTGGTGTCAGGGCAGGGAGGTCTCACCCTTCCAATGCCCGGTGAACGCCATTCTGTCTTTCCTGCAAGACTTGTTGGATGGGAAGAAGGCTTTCTCCACCATTAAAGTGTACCTAGCAGCCATTTCCGCCCGACACTTGGGTTTTGGGAAGAAACTGGCAGGTCAACACCCCCTGGTGTGTAGCTTCATGAGGGGCGTGCGCAGGCTTCTCCCTGTGTCTCGACCCCTGGTGCCCTCATGGGATCTGTCCTTGGTGCTGTCGGCCCTCTCCGGGCCTCCATTTGAACCTATGGACGGCCTGGACCTTAAGATCCTGTCTCTTAAGGTGGTGCTACTCCTGGCTTTGGTATCTGCAAAGCGAGTTAGTGACTTACAGGCTCTCTCTGTGCACCCATCCTGCACCCAGTTTGCACCCGGTGACATGAAGGTGTCCCTGAAGCCCAACCCTGCCTTTGTGCCTAAGGTGGTGGGCTCCTTTTCTCCTATTATCCTCACAGCGTTCTACCCGCCACCCTTCTCCTCTCCTGAGGAGGAGCGGTGGCACAAGCTCTGTCCGATTCGCGCGCTCAAGGAGTATGTGAATCGGACGGAGAACCTTCACAGGGGGGACCAGCTTTTTGTGTCATGGGGTGGGCCTCGTAAGGGGAAACCCGTCACAAAGCAGAGGCTTTCCCACTGGATTGTGGAGGCTATTTCTATGGCTAACTCCTGTCAGGGCATTCAGGCTCCTGTTGGGCTCAGGGCCCATTCTACTAGGGGTCTGTCTGCTTCTTGGGCCCTTTTTCGGGGGCTGTCAATCCAGGAGATTTGTGCTGCAGCAAGTTGGGCTTCTCCACTTGCATTTGCACGCTTCTATAAGATTGATGTTTCGGTCCCTGCAATGACTCACACGATTCTGAGTGTGGGGTCTTTGGCGGGCCAAGACGTATCCCTGTAGGTTGGTGATCGCTGGATAAGCTGTCTGGCAATACGGGAGTCTCCATATCCCATAGTGAGACATCGAAACGAATGTTAAGAAAGAGAACTTTAGGTTACTGTCGTAACCCCGGTTCTCTGAGTAACATGAGTGAGATGTCTCACCAGACAACCCTTCTTGCTGGGCGAAGCGAGAAGAGGTGTTTATCTTGAATAGTGCGTGCGTTGGGACGCTTGCTACTTATAGTAGCAGGGGGACGCGTACGTCACGGTCACTGGCCAATCAGGATTGGCGTATTGAGATAAGTGCTTCTGAGGAATCCGCGGAGGGGCGTATCCCATAGTGAGACATCTCACTCATGTTACTCAGAGAACCGGGGTTACGACAGTAACCTAAAGTTTTTATTTGAAATAAACCTCAGAAGACACGAGTACTTCATGTTACTTTAGTTTTCTATTCCAGCCATATTAACTAAGACAAGTGTGTTATACAACTGTTATAGGGCCTAGCAGTTTATCATTGCTGAAACAGCTGCTGCTATTGCTGTCTGGCAGGCCAGGCTAAAAGACATGATTTTACACAGCACGCTGGCATTCTGACGCAGGAGTGAAGCACATCTCACCATGGTGTGTGGTTCCTCCTTCAATTCTTTTTTTTCTAGGAGAACTCGTGAAAGGATTTCTGAAGGAGACCGCAGAGTTCCGAGCACCGATCGATCCGGTCTGGTCTACCCTGACCCGGTCCCTGAATGACGGCAGAATGCTGCTTGTGGCGAGGCGAGTTAATGGAGTCTGGATCGGGGAGGGCAGCAACAGAGACCGGGTAGAAAACTCATCAGCAGGCATTTTCTTAAAGCATCTAAACTACAACGATAATGGACTTTATGAGTTTCCCGGACCTGCTGATAAGCTCATCCAACTGGATGTTTTCCCGGTTTTCAACAACGTTTCTGTGTCTGAGAGTGAGACTGCAAGGCTGCCGTGTTACTTTGTGACACAAGACCAGATTTAAGTTTCATAGTAAGTTAAGTCTCACAATGTTTCTCATGCCCTACAGAACAGCACTGGACCACAGTCAAACATGTGTTGAGATATCTCAAAGGCACACAAGATAAGCGGTTATGTTACCAGAAATGTGAAGGCGAAAAACTAGGGCTACAAGCTTGACAAAGATTGGGCTTCAGATGTTAAAGACCACAAGAGTATGAAGGGATATTGCATCAGCCTATCAGAAAAGGGACCACTCATATCCTGGAAAACCAAAAAGCAGTCTACAGTTGCTGTGAAGCAGAGTGCATGTCTCTAGCAGCCACCAATCAGGAATGTTTATACTTGATGCAGCTTCTTGAGCACATGGACAATTATGAATATGGACAAACAAAAATAAATGAGGACAACCAAAGTGCTAAAGCTTTATCTAAAAATCCTGTAAAACGACAGAGGTGTAAACATGTTGACATTAAATATCATTTCATAAGATCAACATTGAAAGAAGGAATAATGGATTTACCGACAGAAGACATGATTGCAGATGTAATGACCAAACCTACAACTGTGTGTAAACTGAACAAGTACAAACTGTTATTTGGAATATGAAGTTCAGTAATTAATGAAAAATGCAAACTACAGAGCAAGTGGGGGTGTTAAGTGTGGCAAGTAAGACATGGCGCTATAAATAATTTAATGATAAAAAGAGCTAAAACAACACCACCCTGGTTTCAGCTTCCCTCCAGGGAAAGGTAAAAAGGCCCGTAGGTTAAAATGATCACTCTGTGCACAAATGGTAACATTCAAATACACACTTCTTTATTAAAAGTCTAGTCTAAAAACCATATTGGTGGAAGCCAAGGGCTCGGAGTTCGCTGGCGGTTGCCCCGGCAACCAGGACTCCAACACCCAACCACTAATTAACACCAGTCCTGTATGCAAAACAAATCCATATGGACAGAACAGCTGTGAGGAGACTTCTGGGCCCACAACCGGCACTGGAGATGAGATTGGTCGCGGCGGAATGGCAAGATGGAGCAGCAGGAGGGCCAGTGCACCACCGACGCCGTCAAACGCTCTGCTACTCTGGATGGCACCGCTGCAGGCGAAGCTGAAAGGAATAGCGGCTCTCGGCACACAGACAGGAAGTCACACTGCAAACAAACAAACTGCATGGTCCCCCTGGATCAGTACGACCCTCCCCAATTAGAGGCAAAAGACTTACAGTCGTGGCACGGCTGAGTCAAATCAGCCTCAATACGGCTGCCACACACGCACGGGCCGAGATCTGGTTAGGAGTATCTGGGTGCAGTTTAACGCTGTAGCAGCAGATGCAGCTCCGGTCTGCGATCACATGGTACCAAACACGTTAAGATAGAGCAACAAGCATTAGCTAAGGCCACACAGGAGGGAGAGTACTTACAATCGCTGCTTGCAGTTGGGGTTTCTCATTACCCCAGCACCTGAAGTGCCATACCAAAGCTGTCCTGCTGAAAGAGCAGGCAGCTGCCTTTTATTAGATGACTCACCCCACCCTGCAATCACTCTAATGTGAGCCACCTGGCTCCTTACTGGGATGGGACCAGATGAGATCTGTCTGTCCCATCACATAAGCATCAGTAAAATATGCCCTGTTGTATGTTGCATGTGTGTATGTATATATCTGTAAATAAGAATGAGTATAAATACGCTTTTATTGTGAAAAGGACAAAAGAGGAAGTGAAGATGACATCCTAATAAGATAACCAATGAAGGACATGTATGTTGACCGCTAACCTCATGGATGCACCAATAAAACGGGAGCATTGGCGTCTGCAAAGTTGCTAGCGCCAGTGAAGCCCATTGAAACAAGATGCTCTGTATCGATTGTTTATTTCCTACCTTTGAATCTGGGACTCCGCTTGGGATATTTGGACCGACCGCTGCGTGAAACGACACTCTGCTAACAGGTGGCGTTCCTGTTTACAAACAAAATTGCCCATTTTAGCCGTTTCCCGAATAGTTGGGAACGGAAGATAACTTCAGCCTCGTGGACAAGAGGAAGGAACTGAAAAAGAAGACCGTTTGCAACGTTAGTTTATTGTTGTTTAGCCTTGTGAGGTGAATATTAAACATGTATTCAGGAGAGTCTCTGATGGAGTTTGTCTCCAAGCAAGTAGCTACTGCTAGAGAAAAAATAAAAAAGGTTGAAGAAGCCATGGCCCAGTTCGAGGAAGGGCTCGGTGGCCAGCGCAGACAGTCGGATATGAGCTGGAAACCACAGAGCAGCTCGCACAGAGCAGGTAAGAAACACCAGCGGGTACCGAGGGGAAGAGCTTTAGGATTAGCATAAATTACGTGATTATTGTGGCAGAAAAGGACCAGTTTTAGCCATTTATGGTAAATAAAGGTGACGTAAAGGCCCTTGTGTGATGTGAAGTGTAGAACAAATTCTATAAAGAAATAAAGACTGATTCAATCTCCTAGAGTCAAAGTGGATGCTGAAGTGAAGTAGTCCAGTTTAGATATTTTGGAGTTAAATTAAATTCAGAAAATGACCCAGAATGATGCGATGTAGGCTACACAAAAGGGAAGAGAGGTGGAGCTGAGGGTGGGGCTGTAAGGCTGGGATCAAATTTCGAACTGAAGTTAATGTAGCTACAAGCTAACCCAAAGCTAACACGGAGGTGGGAGCTAAGCTAACGGAGGTAGCGACCTAGCTACAACCGGAGTTAACTGTGCACAACACCAGAGCTTCTGAGTCACACGCTGGGCTGACAGCTGGGTAAAACCGGGTGAAACACAGATGTCTATTTTATTTTTTTAACAAGTTTTATTTAGCCAATGAAGCTTGCAGGCTTGCATAAGAATCAATATTTATATTTGAATTCTGAGCATGACAAAAAAGCAGGTGTACAAAGAGAAACAGTAATATTAATTTAGCTCAATATCAACCTGCAGAAATCATAACAAATATTTTTTTTTACATCAAACAACATTATTAGGTGTAAAGGAGACATTCACCAAATTGTTATAGAGCCAAATGGCTTTCTTGGAACTACATAATTTAAGAGAATCCATAAAGGATGCAAATTCTTTAAAAAAAACAAAGATCGGTTTGATATTGCCAAATTTACATTTGTGTATAAAGAATTTGGCGAAAATAATCAAATTATTGACAGTGAATTGCTGCATTTTATTTTCCAAACTAATACCATACTTGATGTCAGAAAAAGATAAGGAGCGTATAATGAAATTATTATGCGTTAACCACGAGTGAAAACTATCCCAGAAAATTTTGGTAAAGATGCATGTGAAAAATAAATGTGTCTCAGTTTCTATATTAGAAGTGCAAAAGGCACAATCGTTCTCTCCAATATTAAATTTAGACTCCAAGAAATCTTTTCAAGGATAAATACTGTTTATAGTTTTAAAATGAACTTCCTTGGCTTTAGGAGGGATCGGGAATTTGAGATAGTTGCATCTAATGTTTTTAACATCAGAATTACTAAATTGATGTACTAATTCCCGTCTTCTAAGAGGTAAGGGAAAGAGGGTGACAGTGAGCCAACATCTAAGGATTTTATTATTGCAGTTCCTGTCCACAAAAGAACAGTTCTTAATTGTTAAAGGAGGTATTTTTAGAATAAAGTGAGAGTACAACAAAGTGCCTTTCAAATTAGAATATATAGCTGGTGGGATTGCATTGATTACCTCGGCATATTGCTGAGAAGAACAAGTTAGGTTAAATTTGTGATTGAAAACCGTAAAATAAAGAAATTCTCTATTCTGGTCCATCAAATGCAAAATGGACCATACTCCATGGAGATGCCAATCATTTAAAAAAAAGATTTCCTTTTAATCAGGATATAACGGTTGTTTCATATTGGCGTGTTGTGCTATGTGAAGTTATGTTTATACATTAATTTCCAATATTGTAGAACTTGCTCATGAAATTTGCATAACTTAATAGGGAGTTTGGATAATTCAAAGTCACATTGAAGAAGCAATTGGATTCTGCCTACACTGGAGAAAATTTTAGCAGGAAGAATAAACCACAATGTATTTATATGATTTATAAAATTTTGTAGCCATTTTAACTTAAGTGCACCATTCATTACATCGAAATCGATTGCATTGAGACCCCCTTCCTCTATTGATTTGATGTCATTCCTTATATAATGTCTGTTTTTCCACATGAAGTTAAAATTGTTTTGGTTAATTTCTTTAATAATATTTTGAGGAATTCTTAGAGAATAAGCCGGGTAGATAATTCTTGACAATCCTTCCATCTTGGATAGAAGTAATCTACCAAAAATTGAGAGATCTCTTTGTAGCCATATGTTTAAAATACTTTTACTCTTTTTAATTAAGCTCTCAAAATTACATTTTACTCTCGTTTCTAAGTTGTTTTGAGATTGTAATCCCCAAATATTTGACTTGATCTTTAACAGGTATGCCATGCAGAGTTGTTTGAGAATGATCATGAATGGCCATTAATTCACATTTATCTATGTTTAAATAAAGGTCAGAAGCTTCTGAAAAACAATTAACTACTTGTAAAGCAACTGGTATCTGTTTCTTATTTTTAAGGACGAACGTAGTATCGTCTGCCAGTTGAATTATAGCTAACGAATTACCAAAAACATCTAATTTCTCTGACTATCCTTAATCATAATGCTGAGAATTTCCACGACCATGATAAATAGAAGAGGGGAGGCTGGACACCCCTGTCGGATGCTTCTTTCAATGTTGAAACGTTTGCAGGTTCCAGATGGCAACAGTACAGTACTATTAATATCCGTGTATAAGGTTTGAACAATTTCACAGAACTTTGTTCCAAAGCCAAAATGGTGTAACGTGTCTAACATGAAGGAATGGTTGACTCGGTCAAAGGCTTTGCAGAAATCCAAAAAAAGAACAAAGCCATCCTCAAATGTGTCCCTGTAATCTAACAAATCTAGGACCAACCTAATGTTATGTATGGAGCAACCCCTGATAAACCCAGATTGGGAATCGCTGATGATTTGTAAAATACCTTCTTTGAACCTATTAGCCACAATATGAGCGAGTATTTTGTAGTCCACATTAAGGAGCGTAATTGGTCTTAGATTGCTTAGAATTTTTTTTATCTTTGCCGTTCTTCGGAATCAAAGAGATGAGTCCTTGATTCATAGTCGGCATCAAAGAATTAGTTTGGATACATTCTTGTAATGCAAAAAAGAGAATGCATTTTATATTATTCCAAAAATGTTTATAAAAGTCAGATGTTAGACCATCTTGACCAGGGGATTTCCCAGCGGACAGTTGTTTGACTGCTGCCTCTACTTCAAATATTTCAATCTCTGCATCACTTATCATTTTAAATTCCTGACTGATTTTTGGTATGAGATGTGTAATATTATCCAATAGGTTTGATTCATTGCCACCAGATGATGAATAGAGGTCTTTATAAAATGTATAAACTTCTTCAGCAATAATTTTGGTATCCGTGCATTCTACATAGTTGATAAGTGAATTAATTAAATTCCTCTCCTGTCATCTTTTTCAAGTCCACAGAGAAACACAGAGGTCTCCCGAGAGCTCCACAAGCGGGTGTCGGTACAGGATCTGCTCGGGTGCAAGATCGGCTCGGGGTCCTTGGCTGCTGATGACGTCAAAGTAGTTGATTGGCTGAACACGAACCTTACGGAAGTTATGTAATCACGTTACGTTGTTATCACGTTACGTTGGTCCAGGCTAATTTTTCTGTTGGAAAGATGGACAACTTTTACAAAGAAATCCATCATTACCTCTTTGAAAATACACTTTTAGCATAGAGCTGCATGTATATTAGGGCTGAACTAGGGCTGCTCAATTAATCGAATTTTAATCACAATTACGATCTGAGTTTTGAACGATTATACAAACAAAACAAGCCGATTATTTGCTCCTCCCACTTGCGCTGCCCTGAGTTCCAAATGAAGCGCTCCTCCACAGTGTTGCCAACTTAGCGACTTTGACGTTATTTCTAGCAGCTTTTTAGACCCCCTTCTTGACTTTTTAAATCTTAAAAGTACCTAGCGAACACCTGAGAATCATCTCTGGTAACCCTTAGCTACTTTCAGGATAACCGTCGTTGACATTTCCTGTAGGTTAGCTAAACACTCCGCCTGCGCTCCGGACCATTCTTCAGGACATTAGGAAGGGGAATGATGTAGTGATGTGTCGGTCGCTAAAGAAACGGCTAATGCTAATATCACTGATTACTTTTTTACAAATTATGAATTAGAAACGTGCCAAATGATTACATTTGGAGTCCGATCGAAAGTAAAACTACCATCAATCAAATAAGTACTGACAGACATTTTAGTAAAGCCAGAAAACTTTTAACTCCAGTTAAAAGTCGAGTTTTGGCTAGCAGCTATGAGCGTAACTGAACTATGCATGGACAAGATGTCAAAAACTCTAAACACAAAATACTTCAATAAACGTGACACACTTCTTTCCGGCAAGTACACTTTCACAGGTGTTGCTAGTACCTATGTTCCTTCAAGGGATGTGCTCAAAGAGGAGTTCAACATTATGAATACAATATAGTGTTTTATTTTACAAATACCATTATAAACACAAACTTGCGTCGTAAGAAACATTATTTTAATAACGAAACTGCCAAATTCTTTCCAACAGTATAAAGATGTGTAGTGTATTTTGTCCGAGTGGGTTTGCCGTACTTTAACATCATCGGCAGTCGAAGGACCCCGAGCCGATCTTGCACCCGAGCAGATCCTGTACCGACACCGGCAGCCCGCAGACAAGCGCCACTGCGATCAGAGATGCGCAGAGCTGCCGCTGAGGAGAACCAGGTGGAAAACATCGGTTTCCATCCGAGAGCTTCCCAAGCTGTATTAAGGTTGTCACGGTGTGAAAATTTATCCTCACGGTTATTGTGACCAAAATTACCACGGTTTTCGGTATTATCGCGGTAATTTTTTTAAACGTGCTACATTTTCACACAATTAAATAAACCCTGTATGTCAGGAAATGTTGTCCTCAGTTTGTGTCTAAATTTAGCCTAAAATGTGTTATTTTGTAATTATGTTGTTTATTTGTTTACATCTTTCCTCTTTAGTCTTTAAAATAGCAATATTTGCCCATAACTTCTTATTTTATGTCTGTTTGATGTCATCATTTTAAAAATATTAGATCAGATGATTCTCAGTACTCAAGTAGCCTTCTAATCAGATACTTTTTTTACCCTTGAGTAATAAACCCTATATCAGGAAAATATTGTCCTCGATTTGTGTCCTTCCAGTGAGCTTTGCAGATTTGGGAAAATGTCATCAGGCAGTAATCATTGTTAAATTCATAATTATTCTCGGAGAGAGACCAACTCTTATCTGCCCCTGGGAGCCCCGTAATGCATAGCGTCATTTCAACATGGGGGTGTCCGCGACACGGTTTATATGCAGGTAGCGGTGCTGCGGCTGCTTTAAATAGCGACTCGTTGCATTCTCCCTTAACCCAAGTCCTCGGATCACGCATTTTAGCTAAAACGCTAACGTGAGCTTGCCTTGCGTTGACTGTAGAGTTGTGGGCGATGGTCACGCAGATGTGTCATGAGATTTGAAGCGTTGCTGCCTTTCACAGACACTTTTTCTGCACGTGCTGCAAACAGGATAGCCGTCTTCTATAAACTCCCTCGGCATTCTTCAGATATCCAAAAGATACCCGTACTTCCCACTTGTCTTCTTTGAGGGATAATAAATGTCCTGAGTTCTGTCGTCTCCTCCTTTGGCCATTATTTCAGCTTTAGCTTCAAGAAAGTTTTGGCTGTAAACAACAAAGTGTGCATGTGCCGCCGGCAACCAGCAGATGATACGGTGGCTGGTAAGGGTCACCGCGCCTACACCGCAGCCACGGTAAACCCACCGAGATAATAGTTTTTTTTTTAAAAAACAAGACGGTTATTACTGTCAACTTTTTTTACCGGGGTTTACCGCTACACTGGTTACCGTGACAACCCTATCGGTCTGCATTGATCTATTTTGAAAACTCCGATCAAAACCGATAGGGGCGCTATCGGCCGATTACGATCAAATGCCAATCCATCGGTGCATCCCTAGGTTGGATGAGGAAAACAAAATAAAAGTAAATCTGTGTTTTGTGATCAGTTTAATGTGACATGAACACGACACACACGCTTTCTTGACAATCTTTGTGACTAAAAAAACGTGTAGAAATAAAAACGAACAACGTGTGTTATTAGGGAAATAGCGGGCGAGCAGTGTTGATGCAGGATTGCGCATGCACCGTGAGCGGTTCTGATACTTTTTGGGTCGCAGCTGCTCGCAACGCCGCTTCAACAGTGCGACACCGTCACGAGGGACGAGCAAAATATTAAACACGCCAGAAGTCCGTGCAGGCTCACTATTGCTAATCGGTAGCTGGTTACTTGGTGTTAATTGCCTCTCGTAACCCCCTGTACACTACACGACGCTCGGCGCAAAACTCGCCCCGATCTCGTGGATTCTCGCACGAGTGGAAAATCGGCTCAAAAAAGTGAAAAAGTCGCACAGTGTACGCCCAGCTTACCCAAACAAAGCCATTCAGTCAAACATGGCAGACGAAGAGATAGAATTCCTCTCACTGATCGGACTTATGTTAAGCATAATTCTGCGCACACGAAGACTCATAAGAGACCAGGATGATGAAGCTCAATGGTTAAAAGGAATCACTGAAGCGGTGTGATGCGCTCCGTCGCGCCTCTAGACGGTACCATAGGAGGCAAGCTGCCATGGTTTGCCGCATGCTACAGGACCGAGCTATCTAGGTGCGCACAGCGTCCCTGGTCCCCTCCTCCTCCCCCCTCCTCCCTGTCCGGAACTCAACCTCACCAGTCTGAAGCAGCCACCTTGTCAGGGCCAGATTAACACTTTGTTGTACCCTGGGCAACAATATTCAAGGGCCCCATCATCACGACCCAAGGATCACCATAATATGGTCACATACAGAATATTTTACTGTAATATGCAGTAAATACTTGAATGCCTGATGTCACGTAACCCGCTCAGGGTAACCTTTGACCCACCTCGTGTGGACTGACCAATGAGGAGAGGGTCTTAACTTGAGGCCCTCTCTTCATTGGTCAGTCTGCATGAGACTGTCTCTCAACTGACATTCAAAGTCATAGGCAGCGAAGCGTCTCTGTGCAGCGCAAAAGCTCGGGTGGACAGTTTAATTAATGTAGGGTGACCATATTTCCATTTCCAAAAAAGAGGACGGGGATCTGTGCCTATGACGTCACACTATGGCAACGCCACACCGACCACGCTGGGATCCTTTTTTTGTAATAACTAAATTAATATCAGATTCTGCCAATAAAAGGGCTCCAAAACAATTCATATGTAAATATTTTGCATATTTATTGCAAAATCTAATTTTTCTGCTTTAGTGCTGCAACAAGATTTTATTGATAATAAATTATTATACCTTTTGTTTTACTACAGCATTGGTAAGCTTTCTGTGCACAGATTATTAAGGATGCTTGTTTCAGCTGTGAGATTAGACGATAGGATCAATGAAAAAATAAGTTGTCACACACTCCATGGAAACTTTCAGAGAATCCACAAATAGTGGCTTTCAAATGGTTTTGTTACTTTTTGCAAGTTTAGAAAAGAAGCAGATGAGACAGCATGTGTGATAATTTAGTTTTTCATCTGATAACATGTCAGCGATGTCTGAGGAGCGTTTATAAACACTGTATAACTAATACTCCTGGAGAGGGTATGAATTACACAGAGGCTTCTGGGGAGCCCAGTTATGGGGGATGGGGGTGGGTGGGGTCATTTAGCCTTGGCCCCCAAACTGTCTTGAAACGGCCGTGGGTGTGTGACTGAGTTTTGAATGTGATCTGAATTGTATCAGATGTAGGGCTGGGCAATATGGCAAAAATAGAATATCACGATTTTTCCAATATTTTATCACGATTTCGATTTTATCACGATTTTTTATCCATGAATAGCATAACTTCAATTGCGTATTAAAGAAGAGAAACATTGAATAAATAAACATTTATTCATATTAGGGATAATCAACACAGTGCTAACACACTTATATTTTAAACTCACACCAGAGATGATAAAAGCCCTGAGAGAAACAATTACAAAAATGAGTTTTTCTCGTTTTTCAAGTAACTTCACATAAATTAAAATCGTAAACGTATTTAAAGTGCAAACATGTCAATTGCAAACGTATTGTGCAAACATTAACTTGTTCAAAATACTATGTAGCTCCCAATTGCTCATGTAGTGGATAGTTAAGCTCAAATACGGCTCTGATGTGCGGCTGGACCAGAGATCGCTTGTGGTAGCAAAAAACTGCGCATTCTGAATATTTTCTGCAACAAGTCTCTAAATAAAGTAAAATTTTCCAGTGCAGATTGGAGACAACCCATAGAAGCACTGATTTGATCTCATTTCAGAGAAAAATAGAACAGGTTAGATGCACCTAATAAATAAAATTACTAACAAACTCAGGAATCTTTCTTTGCTTCACTGTTCTGGTGCTGAGAATATCACTAATGCGGATCAAAGGAGATACACAGATGAATGCACCTCTTATTATTTGGAGACTACATTTACTGCAGCTTGCAGAGGCAGAGATTGTTTCTATTGATACACGGAGTTTACAAAATCATTTTAAATTTTAATAGGGGAAGACTGCAGGAGGGAGCGGTAAAATACCGGGGGTCCCCAGCAAAAACAAGAAAACTTTACGAGTCTGATGAAACCCGCTGGTTTTCCATCAGGCAGTCACGGGGCAGCTCCAACGACCCAGTGACCGAGCTCAGTCCGGCTCGGCAGAGGGTGAACGAGCCGAGGCGACGTCGTGCTCTGCTTAAGAAGAAGTGTTATTTTCCTGCTTCAGAAGAAGCGTCCAACGTGTTTTTACGCTTTCTCCGAGGCATGTCACGTCGCTAAGTTGTTAGCGCTGCGCACTAGGGATACCCTGCGTTCCTCTTCGGAACGAAAACCTCGTCGCTCTCAGCCGCGGCCGAAGCCATGTTTGTTCACACACAGGTGAAAACAAGCGGGGCACTAATATATTACTATGACTCACTCTGATTGGTTAAGGGTCAAACAAAGGCGTGTCATTCGCCTGAGGTAAGTTCCATTTTCATTCAGAGGCAGAAATTCAACAGCAGAGCTGTGAATCGTGATAAAAAGGTCTCTCAAAAATGACAGACCGTCAGATGTGTAGATCGTAAAACGGTCTAAAATCGTCATATTGCCCAGCCCTAATCAGATGTATAAATATGACATGTGTATAACTTATTGCTTTATACAGGTAAAAACGTGTAGTGGAGATAAATCTACCTGCATTTTACTTTTGGACACTTTGTTTTGTTTTCTTGTTTTTATTTAACTATTTACTCTCCTGTCTGTCTCTCATCTTCATGCATCTCCTCTAAACTCTCCAGAAAAACTGCTGCCTGGATTCTTACTTTTTCACCTCATCGGTTACTTTTGAGCAGATCAAAGGGATCTCCTGACCGTAGCGGAGTGCGCGTTTCGATGCTGAGTCAGTGAGGTGAAATCACAGCAGCACAGGTGATGAGCTCCGCAGTAGCAGAGCACTTCAGGCACAAATAAGACAGAAAATAGAGAACATGTGCGGACATGAACGATCGTGTGCTAATGATAATTTTTTGGTTGCGCCACTTTTAGAATGGACGGTGCGCTGGAAGCAGCTGCCTGGATCGCTGCGCAACAATGCAGCGCTGTGCCGCTCTCTGTGCTCTCTGCTCAAAAGAGTCCATAAATGATGTAATATAGGTAGAAAACTTTTTTCCAGCTCCCCTGGATGTGTAGGATATCCAACTCCCCCATAATTCGATCCCTTTTCCTGGATGAAAAGCCGGACATTTTCATCAAGGGATGGGTACCTTTGACATTTGAATCGATTCGGTACCAATTCCCGGTACTTAGGAATCGATACCGGTACTTAACGGTACCAATTTTCGATACTTTTGAGTGTTTATTATTTTAATTCTCTTTTATAATTAAATATATATTATTCTCAATATATAACAATATTTGATAAATATCACGATAAATAACATTCAACTGTTTGTATTTTAACATCTTCCTTGTAGTTTTATAAGCTGATAATTAAACTGAAGCAAACATCTTTACTGTGAACTAAATTTACTGTGTATCTTCATTCCTTTCGCCGTCTTTTTTCATTTGATTTTTCCTACTGGGAAGCTAGAATTTCCAAGGAGAAAGCGAACGTACCATTAGCTGTTAACAACGGTGGCAATGGAAGCTAACATATCAAGCTAACATTATCTTAAACAGTTTATTTAACTGCTGGAGCAGATTAAAACGATGATGCCTCACACTTAGATCGTTGTCGCTGGTTTCATCTTCACCCAATCACCCGTCGCATTTAGTAAAGTGTAGCCAAACTTTAGAGCGCGTTCATGTTCTTCTAGTCAGAAATTCGGAGTTCCAAGGAGAAAGCGAACGCACCATTAGCAAAACGGAAGCTAACTTATCAAGCTAACGTTATCTTAAACATTTTATTTACCTACTGGAGCAGATTAAGATGAGGATGTCTCACTTAGATCGTTGTCACTGGTTTCATCATCACCCAGTTACCCATCACTTTTAGTGAAGTGGACCCAAGCTTTAGCGTGCGTTCTTTCTACCATGCTGCTCTGTTTACAACTCGCTCGCAGCGAGCGACGACATAACGCTCTTCCGCATGTGCAGCTGTCTTGGCAAGTTCTCGTTATGAAGGACGGGTTCCGAAATGAGGTACCGTTTGAAATGACGTGAATCGGTGCTCGGTCAGTACTATGGAATTCGGTCGGTACCTTAAAAAGTACCGAATTCGGTACCCATCCCTATCATCAATACAAGAACCCCCAGTCTTGACCCGCGGACAGAGAGTGAAAAGTGGACATGCCCAGGGAAAACCGGACGTACGGTCTTCCTAGTTTAATATAAAGCGGGATATTACAGATAGGCCTACAGTATTTTGCTCGTGCCCTTGCTGCCCTGGGCCCTTTAGAGTTCGTGGGCCCTGGGCAATTGTCCAGTTGCTCATATGGTTAATCCGGCCTTGCACCTTGTCCGTAACAAGTCCGGACCTGTTACTAGGGGCTTCGTCCGGTTTAATTACGGAAAACGTTATCCGGATGTTTGTATTCAGACACAAAGGTCTTACGGACAGAGTCCTGAACATTTCCGTTTTTCATGGCCTGTCTGAAGGGGGCTTTAGAGAGAAAATAAAGTTAACAGCTGAAATTGCAGAAAATAATACAGTTAAAGAGCCGATTGTAGAAGAAAGTAGTAGACTGCTGGAGGATACACTGACCACTTTTCACACTCTAAGCCTATAGCAGCATAACTACAGAGATAACTCAGGATATTCTATCCTATTTAGATAGAGGCATGTTGGAGTCAGGGCAAGGGAGAGCCGTCTTTACCGACTGTACACTCCACCTCCCTGTACTCCCCCCACTTGTTCAGATTTAGGCTAACATCAGATTTTAACCATAGGCCCTATCCAGGGAATCCGCGGGTCTTTAAAAAGTCTTAAATTTGCTTTTCCAAATTTAAGGCCTTAAAAATCCTTAAAAATAACAAATAATCATTAAATACAGTTTCCAAAGGTCTTAAATTACCAAAGACCCAATAAACAAGACTCTTTTATTTCTATAAAATGTTTGTGAATTTCTAGTTTGTGTTAAGCATTTTTTGTGTATGACATTTGCATAAGCTGAACCGTACACATTCAGTTGGTTGTGAAATGGGGCTATTTTTAGATGAGCACATTAGCTGGTTAAGCTAGTGGGATATTGTGCCATGAGGAAGTGCAAGTTTAATGGTAACTAGATGGCTAATCCCACATTCGCAACGTGGTTGGCACCGGTTCCAGGCAATAGCTGGAAATTATAGCTTAAATTTAATTGAAAAAAAAGCTTAAATTTGGTCAAAGTGGCCTTAAAAAGGGTCTTAAAAGGTCTTAAATTTGGCTCCCTTAAACCTGCAGATACCCTGCCTATCAAATAAAAATGTTTTAAGCCTAGTCTTAAAAGTAGGCAAGGTGTCTGCCTCATGGACTACAGCTGGGAGCTGGTTCCACAGGAGAGGAGCATGATAACTAAAAGATCTGTCTCCCATCCTAATTTTAGATATTCTGGGAACCACCAGTAAACCTGCAGTCTGAGAGCGAAGTGCTCGGTTAGGGACGTATGGAACATTCAGATCACTGATGTATGATGGAGCTTGATTATTAAGAGCTAGGGCTGCAACAACGAATCGATAAATTCGATGAAAATCGATTACTAAAAGCGTTGGCAACGAATTGCGTCATCGATTCGTTGTGTCGCACATCTCTTCCAAAAGCGCCCCCCCCCTTCCCGCCCGCCGTTGCGCGCAGACCAGAGCAAGTCAGATCAGCGCGAGGGAGAGCCGCAGATCAGCGCGAGGGAGAGCCGGCAGATCAGCGCGAGGGAGAGCCGGCAGATCAGCGCGAGGGAGAGCCGGCAGATCAGCGCGAGGGAGAGCCGCAGATCAGCGCGAGGGAGAGCCGGCAGATCAGCGCGAGGGAGAGCCGGTACCGGCAGATCAGCGCGAGGGAGAGCCGGTATCGGCAGATCAGCGCGAGGGAGAGCCGGTACCGACAGATCAGCGCGAGGGAGAGCCTGCAGACTTTGTGCTGCTGCGAACCGGTTCTGCATTGTTGCACAGCGATCCAGGCAGCTGCTTCCAGCGCACGGTCCATTCTCAAAGTGGTGCAACCAAAAAGCTATAATTAGCACACGATCATTCTTGTCTGCACATGTTCTCTATTTTCTTTCTTATTTGTGCCTGAAGCGCGCTACTGCGGAGCTCATCACCTGTGCTGTGGTGATGTCACCTCACGCAGCATCGAAACGCACTCTGCGCTTTGCGGTCAGGAGATCTTTGATCTGCTCAAAAGTAACTGATGAGGTGAAAAGATAAGAATCCAGGCAACAGATTTTCTGGAGAATTATGAGGAGATGCAGGAAGATGAGAGACAGTCAGGACAGGAAAATAGTTAAATAAAAACAAGAAAACAAAACAAAGTGTTGAAAAGTAAAATGTAGGTAGATTTATCTCCACTACACGTTTTTACCTGTATAAAACAATAAGTTATACACATGTCATATTTATACATCTGATACAATTCAGATCACCTTCAAAACTCAGTCACACACCCAGGGCCGTTTCAAGACATTTTGGGGGCCAAGGCTAAATGCCCCCCCCCCCCCCCCCCCCCCCCCATAACTGGGCTCCCCAGAAGCCTCTTTGTAGTTCATACCCTCTCCAGGAGTGTTAGTTATACAGTGTTTATAAAAGCCCCTCAGACATTACTGACATGTTCTAATATTATCAGATGAAAAACTAAATTATCAGACATGCTTCTCATCTGCTTCTTTTCTAAACTTGTAAAAAGTAACAAAACCACCTGAAAGCCACTATTTGTGGATTCTCTGAAAGTTTCCATGGAGTGTGTGACAACTTATTTTTTCATTGATCCTATCGTCTAATCTCACAGCTGAAACAAGCATCCTTGATAATCTGTGCACAGGAAGCTTACCGATGCTGTAGTAAAACAAAAAGTATAATAATTTATTATTATTAAAACCTTGTTGCAGCACTAAAGCAGAAAAATGAGATTTTGCATTAAATATGCAAAATATTTGCATATGAATTGTTTTAGAGCCCTTTTATTGGCAGAATCTGATATTAATTTAGTTCTTACAAAAAATGGGTCCCAACATGGTTTGTGTGGCGTTGCCATAGTGTGACGTCATAGGCACAGATCCCCTGTCCTCTTGTTTGGAAATGGAAATATGATCACCCTATATTAAACAAACTGTCCACCCGGGATTTTGCGCTGCACAGAGACGCTTCGCTGCCTATGACTGAACGTCAGTTGAGAGTCAGTCTCATGCAGACTGACCAATGAAGAGAGGGCCTCAAGTTAAGACCCTCTCCTCATTGGTCAGTCCACACGAGGTGGGTCAAAGGTTACTCTGGGCGGGTTACGTGTTGTCAGGCATTCAAGTATTGAGTATATTTACTGCGTATTACAGTAAAATATTCTGTATGTGACCATATTATGGTGATCCTCGGGTCGTGATGATGGAGCCCTTGAATATTGTTGCCCAGGGTACAACAAAGTGTTAATCTGGCCCTGGTTCCGCCGTCACATTCCCGCAGAAACTGGTTGATCACACCGGGGCCAGACTAGCATGTGGTTTTACAACCACAATGTCCTCGGAAGCAAAAACGCTTTTAAAAGGGAGGGAGGAGTCCTAACTGTTGCTGCAGGCGTGTTGTGTGAGAGTGCAGTTATATACTGGTTAATATATTTTTGGGTTCAGTTGCTTTCATGTGGCCTAATGTGAGTCTATTTGGGATCATTGGAATTATCAGCAGCATTTCTTGATGTGACTTTATGGCAGTTGCCCAGGGCATCATCGCAAGGAGGATAGCATTCATTTACTTTTGTTTTATTTGGTATTTTTTCAGTCATTTTTGGAAATGGTGATCAATTTTGATTAATTCACAGCCTATGTTTAATTACATTTAAAATAAATGTTAACAGATGAGATCAAACAAAACAGATGAGAATTGCCCTTAAGCTGTTTAACTTGGACCAAGCATTTTAGGTCACAGATAGATGTAGCTTAGGGTCTCTGTCTATACACCTTATAAGACAATTTAGGTGATGGCATGTTGTTTTTCTGCTATTGAACTGTTTTCTAATAATGTTGTGTTAAATAAAGTGAAGGAAGGAGAGAAATAACGTTTCCCTAGCAGTTTTTAAAAATTTCCCAATGTAATCCGATTAATCGATTAATCGTGTCGAGACCCCATCCGATTAATCGATTATCCAAATAATCGTTTGTTGCAGCCCTATTAAGAGCTTTATATGTGAGAAGAAGGATCTTAAAATCAATTCTGAATTTAACAGGTAGCCAATGTAGGGAAGCTAAGACAGGAGAGATATGATCTCTCTTTTTAATTCTCATCAGAACTCTAGCTGCACCATTTTGGACAAGCAGAAGACTTTTAACTACATTCTGTGGACTTCCTGAGAGTAATGAATTACAGTAATCCAGTCTTGATGTAGTAAATGCATGAACTAGTTTTTCAGCATCACTCCTGGAAAGGATGCTTCGAATCTTAGCAATATTCCGAAGGTGGAAAAAGGAAATCCTACAAACCTGTTTAACCTGGGATTTGAATGACATGTCCTGGTCAAAGATAACACCAAGGTTCCTTACTTTGTTCTCGGAGATTAATGTAATGCCATTCAGGTCAGGTGATTGACTAAGCAATTTCCTTTTCTGGATTTCTGGTCCAAAGACGAGAACTTCCCTCTTGTCTTGATTTAAAAGCAAAAAGTTTAGAGTCATCCAATTTTTTATGTCCTCAAGACAAGCCTGTAATCTACCCAACCGATTAGGTTCATCAGGGTTAATTAGGACTGGGCGATATGGACCAAAACTTATATCTCGATATCTTTAAGCTGAATTCCGATATACGATATATATCTCGATATTTTTCCTCTTGTAAACTGTTGACAAGTTAACTCACTTAAAGCTCTTGAGAAATTATATACATAAATCAGTAGGTTAAATGCATAAAAATGTATTGATTCTTGTCAAACTTTAACCGTAGTGCCTATTCTCTACCAGTCTGAGCTTTAGTAACAGGTACAGTTGTCTGCTAACACACACACACACACACACACACACACACACACACACACACACACACACACACACACACACACACACACAGTTGAGAGTCAGAGGTGTATCAAATGTCCCACAGGCACTTTTTAATTATATATTTATAATTAATGTAAAATTATTTAAATTTCATCTAGAGGTGGCCCATATTGTATAAGTCTTGTCCAGAGAAAAAAAATCCATCATGTTAAGCTAAATGTACGATGATGTAATTGCATCTACTGACGATCACATGGGTCATACACCGTGGAGTTATTAGTTATTAGAAAAACTAGTTATTAACTAGTTGTTAGTTATTAGTTAGCAGTGTTGACTCATATCAGCGATTATACTGTAATGATTAAGAGTCTCTGGTTGCTCTTTTATGAGTGTGATTTTTCGGGCTACTGTCGCCATAACCCACACCTTACAAACTCAACTTTTTCATCAGAATCACTCGTAACGGAGTATTTACTAGCATAGCAAACCAGAGCGGAAAAAAACGGAACCGGAACAACATTTCTCACCCGTTGAGTTCGCCTTCAAAATAAAACGGTAACCCTATAGTTTACTATTCAAGCCCTTACAATATGTTTCAGGTCATTTGGCCACTCCGGCTTTCCGTAGCTGTTTCCTCATTACACAGGGGAGGGAGGGGTTTGGCTTGTCTCTCCGCACAAGCAGGATGGAAAACAGAACTCCGTTGGCATTGAATGTCCCCAAATAATTAAAAACCAGGAGGCCAAATGCAAAGTTTAGAGCAGCACATTTACCCAGAGGCTCTCAGACTGAGCAAACTTGTGAGAATACACGTAATAGCCGCTTAGAGATGGAGCAACATGTCGCTAGCATAGCGGCTAATTGCTAGCATAGCAGTTTGGCCAGTTATATCAATATAAAGATATAAAGTCATCTTAAATCTTGTTTAAAAATTATACCGATCTCTAAAGAATTATACCGATATTTAAAGAATATCGATATATCGCCCAGCCCTAGGGTTAATGGATAAATATAACTGAGTATCGTCAGCATAACAGTGGAAGTTTATCCCATGCTGTCTAATGATTTTACCAATTGGGAGCATATACATTGTAAAAAGAACTGGTCCAAGCACTGAACCCTGTGGTACTCCACAAGTAACCCTGGAGTATGAAGATGATTTGTCATGTACATTTACAAAATGAAATCTGTCAGACAGGTAGGATTTAAACCAGCCTAGCGCTGTTCCTTTGATCCCTACAACATGTTCAAGTCTTTCTAAAAGAACATTGTGATCAACTGTGTCAAAGGCAGCACTGAGATCTAACAAGACTAGAACAGACACAAGATTATTATCTGAGGCCATGAGAATATCATTTGTAACTCTCACTAACACAGTTTCAGTGCTGTGATGTGGCCTAGTGGTAGAGTGTCCGTCCTGAGACTGGGAGATCAGGGGTTCGATTCCTGGTCGGGTCATACCAAAGACTTTGAAAAAATGGGACCCAATGCCTCCCTGCTTGACACTCAGCATTAAGGGGTTGGATTGGGGGTTTAAACCACCATGTAGGTCCCGAGCGCGGCTGTGTCTGCAGCTCACCGCTACCCCAGGGGATGGGTCAAATGCGGAGAACAAATTTCGCACACACACCTGTGTGTGTGTGACAATTAATGGGACTTCAACTTTTAACTTCAAAACCAGACTGAAATTCCTCAAACAGAGCATTATTGTTTAAATGCTCACATACTTGGATGGCCACTATTTTCTCCAGGACTTTGGATAAAAATGGAAGGTTAGATATTGGTCTATAATTCATTGGGTCATCTGGATCCAGAGAAGGCTTCTTAAGTGAAGGTTTGATTACAGCAACCTTAAAATCCCGTGGTACATATCCATTTACTAAGGATAAATTGATTATATCTAGAATGGGGGCAGTAACCAAAGGAAATGCTTCTTTAAATCATTTGGTTGGGATTGGATCAAAAATGCAAGTTGGTTTAGATTAAGCTAATATTTTTGATAAATCTGAAAGCTCAACTGGATCAAAACGGTTCAAGCACAGATGAGGTTCTACAGTCACCTCTGATGCTGCCTCACTTACCGAGGAAGAAGAAATCGCATTAGGGAGGATGCTAAAGATTTTGTTTCTAATAGAAATAATTTTACTTGTAAAAAAAATCCCATGAAATCATTGCTGCTGAGGGCTGTTTTAAGTGCATTCATTTTTTGCCAACACTAGCATACAAAGTCCGAGACGGTACGGCTCCCATCTACCTGAATCCTCTTGCAAAGGCTTACGTCTCGGCCCGGCCGCTCCGGTCATCACAGGATTGTCTGCTAGAAGTGCCTACACCACGCTCAGGACAATCCAGACTTTTCTGATGCATCATTCCACAAATGTGGAATGACCTTCCTAACACTACCAGAACTGCGGCTTCCTTTTCTATTTTCAAGAAACTCCTGAAGACCCTGCTCTTCAGAGAGCATCTTCTTAACTAGCACCTTGCCTGCACCCGTCCCCCCTCTCTACTGTCCACTCCTCTCCATGACTGATGTCAATGTGTTGTTGTTACTGTTGTTGTTAGCCTCAAGGGCAAAATGTCGATTATCACTTGTAAGTCGCTTAGGACAAAAGCGTCTGCTAAATACATAAACATAAACATTTTGATTTTCCACTTTATCTAAAAACTCTTTTGGTTTCCATTGATTCCTTGTATTCCACCCGTTTAACTACTCTTCCATCATTTGTTGTTCGTTTTAAAAAGGAGGTGGGTAGACTCGCCTTTTGTGTTAAAGCTCCTCTGGACTGGAATAAATTACCCACTGAAATAAGATCCATCTCAACAATTCGTCAATTTTCCCGCACTGTTTATGCTTATGTAAAGCCAAGCTGTAGTTGCTTTGTTTAATCTTTATTATAATGATTTTGTGCATTCACTGGCTAACATGCTGTATTTCGTTGCCAAACTTTGTATTCAATTGGGATATTACTTGACTTAAGGTTTATTTATGATGTAGTTTCTTGCCCTTATTTCTCTTTGAGTGCCTCACAGCAGTTTTATTTAATTTAATTTTGTATATAGGTATGTATGTACGTATGTACACGTGTGGGTATCTATGTATCCATGATTATGTGTTTATATTTGCGTGTGTGTATATATATATATATATATGTGTGTGTGTATATATATATATATATATATATATATATATATATATATATATATATATATATATGTGTGTGTTAATTTTACTATTATTTATTTACTTTCCTTTTTTTTTTAAAAGTCTGTTATAACTTTCTAACTCTGCCACCTTATTTGTTATTGGTTGTGTTGCAGGAGGACCTGCTCGAAAACGAGATGTTACATCTCAAGCAGTTTATCCTCCTGAAAAACATGTTAAATAAATAATAAATATAAATATGAAATATCAATCTAATTGGTCTTTGAATATTTTATTGAATATTCATTTAGGTTCTTTGAGTTATTTAGGGAACATACACACTTCACATTAATTCAGACAGTCGAGAATATAGTTTTTATAAAAAATATATTAATTTTCCTAAACTAAATGATTGGACATGACAAAGTATGAATGAAATAATGGTTTTACAGATAACTGATGATGAATGGAATGATGGAATGTGAGCTAGATGTTTTAGCTAATCCTTTTTTCTTAAGTCTCTGAGAGAGCTTGTGAAGTCTGGGTTGTAAAATCAATTTGGCTGTATGGTTTTATGAGCTAGAGATTTGTTTATAAAACCATCCGACACAATTTGTGCTGGGTCTACACACCCTTATGTGAAGATCCCCAAGCGATCCAGGGGGTGAGGAGGTCGATAGCTGTTGATAGCGTGGATCTCTGGTGCTGGAGCTAGTAGCCAGCTCAGAGTATGACCCGTCTAGTCTGGGTTATCTTCAGGTGACAGCTGGAGAGTCTGTTTTGTGTGTAAGACTGTTTGGTGGCTCTTAAAAGAGCCATTGTGTCTAAAATCACTTGCAAGCGTTTCAGAGAGGCTTTGACCTTGAGGTCAAAAGATAGGATGGTCTCAAATTGCTTGTTCACCCGATTGGCCTTATCGAGTGCATGGCGAAGACTAACTAGATCAGGAAGTAATTCCTGTTTTTATCAATCTTGTTGATAAATTAGGTAAATCAGAATTTGACACATTTAAAAGGCATTACCAAAGTACCTCAATCACTCCATCCCTCAGGAGACGAGCTATGTTCGCTGTACACTTTTATAGGGCCAGGACCTCTGAAGGCATGTGTCCACAAAGGCTCTTCAATGATTGGATAAGGGATGAGGAGTAATCAAATAGGTGATGGCTTAAAGGGCTACGCTGTACTCATAGAATCTGGGGTTACAATACGTAACCAACGTTATGCAAGTGTTAACATGTCCTTAAAAATAATTTATATTAGTAATAAAATAGTTTTTGATACCTTTAGTTTCAATGATGACTAGTAAAAATATTTAGACTAGGATGAATAATGCTGTTATGTAAAATAGAAATTTGGCTATAATTGTCAATGGAGTAGGCACAGACGGTTCATGTTTTGGCTTACATGTTGGTGCCACAACAAGTTGCTAGTGTTGCTTTATTAATTTGCTGGTAATTGCACATTTTGTGACACAACTTTACTCTGTTTCCTTTTACTTAAACAAAATTTCACAAAAGCTTCGATATTTTTTCCCCCGGCATTTACTTAGTGCGCCAACTTGGAGAAGTTTTAACAAAATGTGAGACTTCATATTGGGTGACGAACTGCAGCTCCTTAACAGGGACTTTTGAATGGAAAATTTACTAAATTTAGCAGAGAACAATATATTTTTAAATACCTTTTCAATAAGTGGTGTGGTGATCATCGACATATACATATATGGACAATGGATTTCCATAGACTCCAATAACAAGTTTTTGAGGAGAAATGGAAGGTGGCCACCACCGCCATTTTGACGGTGTCAAAGGTTCCGTCAAGCCCAGACAATTCCACAAAAGGGAAGAGAGGTGGAGCTGAGGGTGGGGCTGTAAGGCTGGGATCAACTGACGACACCCGGTCGAACTAGCTACAAGCTAACCTGAAGCTAACCCAAAGCTAATGCGGAGGTGGGAGCTAAGCTAACGGAGGTAGCAACCTAGCTACAACCGGAGTTAACTGTGCACAACACCAGAGCTTCTGAGTCAGAGATACGCCGGGCTTACCGCTGGGTAAAACCACGTGGAACACAGAGGTCTCCCGAGAGCTCCACAAGCCGGCAGCCGCACAGCAGACAAGCGCCGCTGTGATCTGAGATGCGCAGAGCTGCCGCTGGGGAGAACCGGGTGGAAAGGTTTCCATCCCAAAGCTCCTCAAGCCAGCAGCCTGCGCAGCAGACAGGAGCTGCGATCAGACAGATGCGCTGAGCTGTGGGGAGAACCGGGTGGAAAACGGAGGTCTCCCGAGAGCTCCACAAGCCGATAGTCGGAACCCAGCTCCACCAACATTTCAACCCATTTTCTAAAGTGCAGCATTATGTTAAATGCACTGGGTTTTACCCTATTAAGTTTAAATTTCATGGTTAAACAGTACATGTTAAAATCTAAGCTCAGCTCGGCAGTGACCTAAAATACATAAATATAATTTTACTTACCGATAAAAGTAAAGTGGAGACTTCTTGGATGCTCTATTAGTGCAATTAATACCACAGCAAGTCATTTTGTCCAACAATTGCACAAATAATATCCAAAAAAAGAACGCACAAACGGCACAACTAATGGTCTACGTTGAGAGACTGAAAATGACACAACAGTTTTCAGGCGAGGCCAAGGCTCAGGCTGAGGCCTTTCCCCGGAGCTAGCTCTGCGGTCACATGGGTCTGATGCTCATTAATTATACAGAATTTAAGGCTTTTAATACACCTAAACAGAAGAGTGAGAAAAAAATTCACCCCCCTCAGAGTTGTCATGAGTGTAAACTAGATAATTTAAACCAAAAACATGTTTTGGTACTAGGCTGTAAACATGTTTATTTCTGCTGTGAAATTGGTATTTTTATCATGGGAGTCAATGAGGATTTGCTCGCTTCTCACACCAGCCCCCAGCGGATGAGGGTGGAACGCGTTTGCCTCGATTTTTGGCCCGCATTGTGGGGGCTTGGTGGTGATTAATTTACTGGCTATTCCTCTCCTCCTGCTTGCTCCCAGCTCCAGAGCCTCAGAGCAGCAACAGCTGGAGCAGCTTGTGGACCGTACCAATTTGAGGAATAATGGAGGGGTCATTCTCTTTGAATGATTAAAAAGACGTTATTTTGCCGTTTTAATTTATATCGCTTATGCTCTGCTTTCATTAGACAATACTATATCACTGGTAAATACGTTTACATCCTCAATTTTTTGGTGGGAGACAACTTTATGCATAAGTGGAAGTGCTATTGAACTCCATTGTTGTTCATGTGAACTGTGAAGTCCCTTCTTCGGCTCACAAGTTCTTTTTTTACCCCCTCTTGTCCTGTCTGGCTGTGAAGGAAACAGAATTGATGTGTGAATGCTGGAGACAAGCCTTACACATTTACTCTCAGGTGGAGCGTTAAAGATTCTGCTGTAATGTCACGCCTGATACAAAAACTTTATTGTCAGTGTTTTAGATGCTTTTTAATTCCGACCGGACATGGAGACAGAGGTGCAAAAGAAAGGAAGAGAGAAAAGGGAGAGGGATGGGTTAACAAAAACAGTCAATGATGGACAAAAATCTGCTTCTAGACCTGCAGAAAGAGGAAGACAAACAAAAAAAGGGGCACACAACATACAAGAGTAAAATATCATTGCGTCAACCTCATGAGGAAATATAAAAACATTGTTTTGCTGAACAGTCGCACAATAATAAATCTCAGTGAATTTCCATTTAAAATTTAAATTTAAAGACGCGTGTTGAGAATACTTGAGTCCATACTTAATGAGAGCAACATAGAATAGAATAGAATGCCTTTATTGTCACTATACAGGTGTAAAGTGAGATACAGAGCATCTCCTACTCGGTGTAAAAAAATACTTGGGGGGGGGGGGGGGTTGACAGTTCTGCAGCGCTATGTACGTATGGACAATGTTGTGGATATACAATTATTGCACATAAATGTGGTATAAATAGATAGTGGTGGTCAATGGAGGAAGTGGGAAGTGGGGGGGGCTGTGTTATCGGTGCATGTGTGAGTTCAGGGTGGTTATTGCTTTGGACAAGAAACTTTTTTTGAGTCTGTGGGTTTTTGTATTAATGCACCTGTAGCGCTTCCCTGAGGAAAGCAGTCTGAACATGTTGACGCCAGGGTGGGAGCTGTCCTTGATGATGTTTGCTGCCCTACTGAGACAGCGGGAGGAATGAATGTCCATCATGGAGGGGAGAGGACAACCGATGATCTTCTGTGCTGTCTTTACCACACTCTGAAGCCTCACTCTATCCGCCTTGGTGCAGCTGCCGTACCATACTGTGATACAGTAGGTTAGCAGGCTCTCAATGGACGAGCTTTAGAAGGTCAGCAGCAGGTTGGAGTTCAGTTTGTACTTCCTGAGGACTCTCCGGAAGTGCAGCCGCTGTTGGGCCTTCTTGATGACCGCTGAGATGTTTTTCGCCCAGGAGATGTCAGCAGAGATGAGGACACCAAGGAACCGGAAGGTGTGGACTCTCTCCACACACTCCCCGTTGATGTAGAGGGGGGCCAAGTCGGTGCTGTGTCTCCTGAAGTCGACAATAAGCTCTTTTGTTTTCTTGGTGTTCTGGGACAGGTTGTTTTCTGAACACCATGCTGCCAACTTCAGGACTTCTTCTCTGTACTCTGCCTCGTCTCCCTTGGAAATGAGTCCGACTACCGTGGTGTCATCAGCAAACTTGATGATGAGAGTGTTATTGTGGGTCGGACTGCAGTCGTGGGTGTACACAGAATACAGGAGGGGGCTCAGCACACAGCCCTTTGGGGAGCCGGTGCTCAGTGTGCGAGTGGAGGAGAGATGAGGGCCGAGGCTCACAGTCTGGGGCCGGTTTGTGAGGAAATCCTTTATCCGGGCACATGTGAGAGGAGGGAGGCCAAGAGTGACCAGTTTGCTGATGAGGATGTCCGGGATGATTGTATTAAAGGCTGAGCTGTAGTCCACAAAGAGCATTCGGACGTAGCTCTGCCGCTGCTCTAGGTGACTCAGCACAGCATGGAGGGCTGTGGCAATGGCGTCTTCTGTCGATCTATTTGCACGGTATGCAAACTGGTGGGGGTCGAATTCTGGGGGGAGGTGATCCTTTATGTGCTGAAGGAGTAGTCTCTCAAAGCATTTCATGATTACTGGTGTGAGGGCCACAGGGCGGTAATCATTTAAGCTGGAGATGGGAGACTTCTTCGGTACTGGGATGATTGTGGCTGATTTTAGACAGGACGGGATGGTTGCCTGATCCAGTGAAAGGTTGAAGAGTCTGGTGAAGATGAGGCTGAGCTAGTGTGCGCATGCTCTTAGTACTTTGCCAGGCACTCCGTCTGGACCGGCCGCCTTCCTGGGGTTCACTGCTAGGAGCACACGTCTAACATCGTGCTCCGTTACAGTGAGTGGAGCGGTGTAAGAACCAGGTGAGGATGAGGATGGTAGCAGGGCTGAAGCAGATGAGTGTTGCTGCTGTGGTGTTTCAAAGCGGGCAAAGAAGCTGTTTATTTCCTCTGCCAGCTGCACACTCAGGTTTTCAGTTTTTGCAGTGCTGCTTCTGTGGTTGATGATGTCTCGCATTCCCTGCCATACCTCTCGTGTGTTGTTGCTGGACAGGTGGGACTCGATATTCCTTTTGTGGTCTGACTTGGCTTTTTTTATCCCCCTTTTCAGGTTAGCTCGAGCAGCCCTGTACAGAGCTCTGTCACCTGACCTGAAGGCGGCATCACGGGCTTTGAGGAGTGAGCGGACCTCGCTGGTCATCCAGGGTTTTTGATTTGGAAAAACCCAAATGCTTTTGTCCACTGTCACATTTGCAGTACAGAACTTGATGTAGTCCAGTACTAATCCTGTGAAAGTTTCTAGGTCCTGGTGTTCAAATATGTCCCAGTCTGTCTCTGTGAAGCAGTCTTGTAATTTGTTGAGAGCATTTTCTGGCCAGGTTGTAACAGTCCTTGTGGTGGGCCTGGCACTGTGCCTGAGGGGGGTGTAGGCTGGGGAGAGCAGGAGAGAGAGATGGTCGGACTGACCGAGGTGGGGGAGGGGTATGGCTCTATATGCATGTTTGATGTTGGAGTAAACATGATCTAGAGTGTTTTCTCCTCTGGTGGGACATTTGACATGCTGATAGAACTTTGGGAGTACAGTCTTTATGTTGGCCTTGTTAAAATCACCTGCAATAATGTGAACCCCATCTGGGTGGGCCCGCTGCTGTTCATTAATGGTGTTCAGCAGGATAGAGAGCGCCGTGTTTAGGTTGGCATCGGGTGGGATGTACACAGCCATGATGATCACTACTCTTAGCTCTCTCGGTAGAAAAAAAGGCCGGCATCTCACCGACATGTACTCGAGGTTCGGGGAGCAGTGACTGTTTATAATTGTCCCGTTCTTACACCAGCGTTCATGCACTTAAATACAGAGCCCTCCCCCTCTGCTCTTTTGCTTCCTTTCCCTCCGTCTGCGCCTCCGCTTAGTCCCGATAACAATCCACGGGGAGCCCGGTGGTCTCGCCATATGATCTGGGATGTTGTGCGTGCGAAGGAAGTCCAGTAAAACAGATGTTTGATGCTTATCACCAATGTCTATGAAGCTCTGGCGGATGTAGAAAACTTTGAAAGTAGAGCCGATGGTGCAGAAAAAAATAAGAAAGACATACAAACTAAGCAAGCTAAACAAAAAAAGGGAGTACTGAGCCGGAGAGCCGTAAGCCGCTGCAGCCGTGTGCGCCGCCATCTTGGAAGATGGCTTGGAACATGTGAGCACCTGTTTGCGTACACGCACTTGTATGTGTAAGATTTCTGTATAAGAGTGTCCAATAGTGAGTGTGAGGGGCCACAGTTCTGCCCCCAAAGATGTGCGGAAGATGGAGGGAGCTCCAAGCCCCAGAGATCCAGGAGCTGCCCCAGAGTGCAGGGACCCCAGGGAGACGGTCACCAGAGAACCCCAACCCTCCTCAAGGGATGCAGAGGACTGCCCCGGGGGTCACAAGCAGCAGCCTACAGAGTCCCAGGAGATAACAACGGCAAGCCCCCAGGCCCGCCCAGAGCCCCCCACCTCTTAAGTCGACTGAGCCTGGGACCAAGCGCCCCGGGACCTAGGTGCAAACCAACCCCGCCGGTGACCCATCTTAGCCCAGGCAGCCACTGGGAGCAAAGACAGATGCCAAAAATCTTAAGGCCCCTGACACTGGGAGCCACGAACACGCAGGCAGACCGAGGCTCCACACTCGGCAGCAAATGTGGCAGGGGGAGTGCAGGCGAAGATGTGTAGCAGCACAAGAATACCCAGGAGAAGGGAGGAGTCCAAAACCCCACCTTACATACATAGTCATTGTTTAGGTAAATTTGCTTACTAACATCGACCAAAGAACTCAGACTGGAAATTCGGTTGAGTATTTCAGATTACACTTTCTGCAGAAAGAGGAGCCAGACTGAACACGCAGTTGCATGTGTGAGTTTCCAAGCTGACTCCAAATCTTTCAGCTTCAGAGCATATTTTTATTCACACAAGGGCATAGTTACAAAGTTGCACAAACATTTGTCTCACCCCCGACTCATGGCCCGAGCGAGCACCTTAAGAGTTGAGAATTTTTGGAGCATCCTTTTCTGAGATACCAAATTCTGAGATAACAAAGAAGCATTTAGAGTGCTGTTTACAGAAATAAGAAAAACATACCATCTACTCACCCATGGCAACCAGACAACTTAACCTCTCTTTTTCTCTAACAGTCATACACAAACACAGTCACACACTCCGTCTCTCATGCTCACACATACACAAATAACCGGAGACTTACAAAAATGAAGCTAGACACCCACTCACGCTCCCTATACACACCCTATTCACTCTGGTCCTGGAACTGCTGCACAGACGGTACAACCATCCCATGCCAGAATCAGCCCCGTTCTGCTGAGGTGATGATGAGCAGGCACCCCACCCAACTCGGAGCAAAGCAACTCATCACCCCAGACCCCAAACAGATGGCCAGCTCCCACTCCGCTCATTGTAAACTTCAGTAAAGAACTAAGACTATTATTAAGCTGCTGTTTGTTTTTCCTTTGAAGCGAGGTTGTCTGTCACCACAAACAAATGTTTTGAGTGTTTAGTTTTTACTTGCACAAAATAAAAATTAATCTGAGAGCTCGTTAATTTCCCCAAAAATATTTAGATGCATTAGATGATTAAAAAAAATTTTTTTATTGTCAAATTAATCAACATTTTGTTTTTTCTCTTATCCTGTCTAGATCTTCCACAGCATCATGTCTGGGAAAAGGAGAAGGATTTGACTGCCCAGCAGCTCTTTAACCAGGAGTCGATCTCCTGTTCAGACCAGGAAGAACCAGAACAGCTAAAACTTTGCCAACATGAAGGACAGCCAATCCTGAACCAGGAAAATCTTACCACGGATACTTCTCTGTCTGAAGAAACAGACTGTCATGAACCAGAACCAAACAGGAACCAGCCATTGTGTCAGAGTTCTACAGATCCTGAGAGCCAAGATCAGGGTGGATGCAGAAAAGAAAACTCAGAATCAAACGGCAATGAAGAACTGAAACTGAATAAAAGGCGTCAGCGAAGCAAAGATCACAGAGACAGTGTAGGTGGTGAAAGACAAAAAAAGCACAAAGGGGCTCACAGTGGTGAGAGACCATTTTATTGTAAGCTATGTGGAAAATCTTTCAGTCACAAATCTGATTTAAATATTCACATGAGAACTCACACAGGTCAGAAGCCTTATCCATGTAAAACTTGTGGTAAATGTTTTAGAACCAGTAGTCAATTAACTACACACATGAGAACTCACACAGGTGAGAAGCCATATCCATGTAAAACGTGTGGTAAATGTTTTACTAAAAGTGATCACTTGACTACACACATGAGAACTCACACAGGTGAGAAGCCATATCCATGTAAAACTTGTGGTAAATGTTTTAGAACCAGTAGTGAATTAACTACACACATGAGAGCTCACACAGGTGAGAAGCCATATCCATGTAAAACTTGTGGTAAATGTTTTACTAAAAGTGATCACTTGACTACACACATGAGAACTCACACAGGTGAGAAGCCATATCCATGTAAAACTTGTGGTAAATGTTTCAGAACCAGTGGTGAATTAACTACACACATGAGAACTCACACAGGTCAGAAGCCTTATCCATGTAAAACTTGTGGTAAATGTTTTACTAAAAGTGATCACTTGACTACACACATGAGAACTCACACAGGTGAGAAGCCATATCCATGTAAAACTTGTGGTAAATGTTTTACTAAAAGTGATCACTTGACTACACACATGAGAACTCACACAGGTGAGAAGCCATATTCATGTAAAAGTTGTGGTAAATGTTTTAGAACCAGTAGTGAATTAACTACACACATGAGAACTCACACAGGTGAGAAGTGATTTAATCTTCTATGAGATTCATTAAGGCATTTTCTTTACCTTCTGATTTGAAAATTCACACTTGAGATTGTATTCATTAAAATATGTTTGGCAACATATCATAGATGCCTTAAAGTCCTCAAGGCATGGGTGGAGACTTATTTCACCCACATTTCTTGTTAGAAAAACCCTTCTGAAAAGTAATTAGCTGACAACATCACATTTTGTAGATTAGCCATTTGTAGCTTGCCTTCGGAATGTGAATGGGATTGAGCTCATGCGCACGTGATTTAGGAGACGGGTGTTCTGTGATGTCACAAGCATACACAGGCGGGGCAAAAGTGCAGAGAAGTCCGCAGTGTCCATTATTAAACAAAAGCAGCCCAAGTAGTCTTGCTTATGGAGACTGACTTTCATATTGCATCCTGCTTTGCTGGGTCTGGCAGAATGTGTGTGTGTGTGTGTGTGTGTGTGTGTGTGTGTGTCACAGCAGTGAGGGACAGAAAAAAAAACAGCTTTGTAAGAGGCTTGTTAACTCCACAGCATCAACGATAATGAATTGCAGGCTGATTCTTGCTGCCATTTGGAGTTGGTAATGTTTTTTTATTTTTTTAACAAACTTTATTTGTTTTTGTCACAAATACAGTCACACTAACAAACATACATCAAATATACACACGAACAGACATCAGCTCATTAAATCGACAAGAGGCACATAACAGATAATACAACCTTCCAAAAGGTACTTTTTTTTATTGTTTTTGTTATACAGGGTCAATCAGAAATAAACATCGAAGACTCATTAAAGTGAGTTCTGCCTTCTTATTTACAATTAACTTTATGGTTTTAACATATGAATGGTAGTCATTTAAGAAAACGCAAAAGTTAGGGAGAAATTTGGAGACCCTCGCTTTATGTATATGACATTTCCCTAAAAGAAGCATTAGATTAATTATAAAACTTAGCCTTTTATCATTACATTCAAACTTGATAATAACATCCTTAGATCTGATTTGGATAGTGTGTTTGGATTTAATCTTAATAAAATTTTCCATATCTTTCCAAAATCCAGATGAGAGACAATTATAAGTGTATGATAGTCTGAAACATATGACAAAAGGTACATTTCTCATCCAGATCCTTGAACAATGATAATTTTTTGTTACATGGATAAATATTGTGTAAAATTTTGAAATTAAGTTCCCTTATCTTGTTTGAAATACAGTATTGAAAGTGAACCATCCATGCTTTCTTCCAATTTATTGAAAGTGAACCATCCATGCTTTCTTCCAATTTATATCAAACTGTGTTCCATGAAAAACTTTCCTTTGGGTGCCACTGTATCAGAACAACATAAAACCTTCCTTATATGCTGATTTGAACATTTCTTGTCTAATAAATCAATACCCCCAACTTTTAGAGAAGACATCTGCAAACTAAATCTCTGATAAACAGAGTGTGGTCTCATTAACACAACTATGGCTGGGGAAATGGCTCTCATGACCGAGGCAAATTCTCTGTATTTCACTGGAAAATCCTTAGTTTTCAAAAAGTTCATAGCTATAAAGGCTTCCGTTATCAAATAAATCTGCTGCAAAAATGATGCCTTTCTCAACCCAATTCATTTTGTGTAAGCTTTTGTTGTTTATGGTAATAATATTACCATTATTCCATAATATTTCTTTGTGTGGGGAGAAATTATGTGTATGGCATAATTTCCACGCAAGTGAAGCCTGCTGGTGAAACATTGAAAGTTTCACTGGTAATTTAGAAATAATAAAGTTGCAACGTAACAAAATTTAAACCCCTTACCATTTTAAATATGTCGTGTGGAATAAAATTCCATAAAGATTCTGGCATTTCTAGACATTTTTTAATCCATTTGACTTTGAAGGTGTTGTTTAAGTGGAAAAAATTTAAGAGTTCTAAGCCCCCCTTGCTCTTTCCAGATAGAGTATGTCTTTTTTTAGATGATACCTGTTCTTCCAGACAAAGTTTACAAATAAACTGTTAATTTCTTTACAAGTTGCATCATTAACAAGGGAGAGAGCGGGATATACTAACCTTGATATGCCTTCCGCTTTTGTTAACACCCTGCCAAAAATAGAGAGATCCCTTTGCAGCCACATATTAAGAATCAAGAGTTTTTTTAAATCCTTGATTGCAGATTTAATGTCTCATCATTTTGTCTTTTATTATGTGAATTCCTAAATATCTTAACAGTTTGTTTGATGGGAATATTGAACATATATTGGTCTTGGTTTCATATAAAATTTCACTTTTAACATTTAGCTTCAGTCCTGAAGCTTCTGAAAATTCCTGTATTGCATGTAGAGCATTTGGTATCTGTGATTTATCTCTAAGAAACAAGGCTGTCATCTGCCAATTGGGACATCTTAACTTTTTTATTAAAAATTTCTAAGCCATGAATATTTGGATTGTGTGAAATATTTAAAAACAAAAGTTCAGCGGCAATCAGAAACAAAGAAATTGGGCAGCCCTGTCGTACACCTCTTAATATTGGAAACCTCCCAGACATCTGTGGATATAAACTAATTGAGTTGTTTATATCTTTATAAAGCATTTCAATAACACTAATAAACGACTCTCCGAACCCTAAAATTTGAAGTGCTTGTTGTCATGATGGGTGGTAATTTCTTAACCCACATGAAGAATCACTCAGGGATAAGGTAAGAGATGATAATAAAATCTTTATTTTATAAAGAAAACAAAGCGAAAACTGAGGGTGCTGATCCAAACAGGACAGGAAACGAGGCAACTCCGACTCTAAGAACGGTGAGAGTGATTAGAAACTGAGAACCAGGAGATGAATAATCATGAGGGGAACGGGCTTACTGAGTTGAGCAGGACGAGGGGCAGGAGGGAGAGGCAAGTCAGGTTGGTGCAGGGAGGAGATGGTCGCTGGAGGAGATGCTGGATCCAGGAAGGCAGGTAAGCGGTGGAGAGCAGGAGGCCAGGGAAGCTGAACGACGCTGTGATAAAATCACACCTCAGGCAGGTGGAGGGAATCCAGGGCTGGTACAGACAAGAATGCAGAGCTGGGTTAGTTCAGGTAAACAAGTCTTAAAGTCAAGGCACAGATAAGTACGTGGCTAGATTTACCCAAGAGTAGAGTATCAACCGGCGCTGAGGTGTGGCAGCACCGCTCCTTAAATCCTCTGGCCAGGCTGATGGTAATTGGCTGCAGCTGCTGCTGCTGCTCCCCAACACGCTCACCTGCAAACAATGAAGGGAAAATAGCAGCAGAAGCAGAGAGAAGGCAGAACCATGACAATAACCCCCCCTCAAGGGACACCACCCGGTGGCCCAGCCGAGGAGGAGGAGGAGGACTCAAAATCCCTGATGAGAGAGATGTCATCAATCCACGAAGCAGGAACCCACTGACGATGCTCCGGACCGTATCCCTCCCAATCCACAAGGTATTGACGATCGCGACCCCGGGGGCGAACATCCAGGATGCGCCGGACCCGGTAGCCGAGACTGCCGTCAGAGAGCCGGACAGGAGGAGGAGGCTCAGCAGGAGGGCACAGAGGACTGGACACAAAGGGCTTGACCAAGGAGACATGGAAGACCGGGTGGACCCTCATGGACGAGGGCAGGGACAGGCGCACAGAAACAGGACTGAGGACTTCAGTGATGGTGTAGGGACCGATGAACCGGGGGTAGAGCTTCCTATTGGCACCCTTAAGTTTAATGTCATGGGTTGACAACCATACCTGCTGGCCAGGAGCGTAGGCGGGGGCCGGACGGCGGCGCCGGTCAGCCAGCCGGCGGTTGCGGTCGGCGGTCCGTTGGAGAGCGGCTCTGGCCTGGTTCCAGGTGCGCCGAACGCGACGGATGAACTGGGGAACTGAAGCCGGGGAATCGGAGTCGGAGGGGAACAGAGGTGGCAGATAACCCAGAGAGATCTCGAATGGGGACTGACCTGTGGTGGAGGAGACGTGAGAGTTGTGTGCATACTCAATCCATGCCAATTGGTCGCTCCATCCAGACGGGTTATTGGAGCAGACACATTTCAGCATGGCCTCCAGCTCCTGGTTCATCCGCTCGCACTGGCCGTTGGTTTGTGGGTGGAAGCCAGAACTCAGAGCAGGTCGAGCCCCCAGATGGGCGGCAAACTCCTTCCATACTCGAGACAGGAATTGAGGACCCTGGTCCGAGAGAATCTCCAAGGGGATCCCATGTAGACGGAAAACCTGAGAGATGAGGAGGTTGGCGGTCTCTGCAGAGGTTGGGAGGTGTTTAAGAGGGACAAGATGACAGGATTTGGAGAACCGGTCAACAATGGTGAGTATGGTATTAAAACCCCTGGAGATGGGTAACCCGGTAACAAAGTTCAATGCCATGTGGGACCAGGGGCGTGATGGAATAGGCAGGGGGCAGAGGAGACCATGAGGTGACTGGTTGCTCGACTTGTTTCGGGCACAAACCTGGCATGCGCCTATGAATTCCTTAGTGTCCCTGTAGAAGACGGCCACCAAAACGTCCGACGGATGAGGGCAAGAGCTCTACCCACGCCAGGGTGGATAGAAAACCTGGAGGTGTGGGCCCACTTAATTACTGCACTGCGAACAGAGGAGGGAACATAGGTTCGGTTAGGGGGGCCCGTACCTGGGTCAGGGTCTGTCTGCTGGGCCTCTAGAACCTTGGTGGAGATGTCCCAAGTAATAGACCCAAGGATACAGGATGGAGGAAGGATAGTGGTGGACTCAACCTCCCTGTCCGGGGCGTATAGGCGGGATAGGGCGTCAGGTTTGGTGTTCTTGGTTCCGGGTCTGTAAGAAATGAGTTAGTTAAAGCGGGAAAAGAACAGAGACCAGCGGGACTGGCGGGGATTAAGCCTCTTGGACTCCCTCAGGTACGCTAGATTCTTATGATCCGTCAAAATCAGGATGGGATGTTCCGCCCCCTCAAGCCAGTGCCGCCACTCCTCCAGCGCCAGTTTTATGGCCAGCAGTTCCCGGTCTCCTACGTCATAGTTCATCTCGGCTGGGGACAGATGACGAGAGAAGAAAGCACACGGATGCAGGGTCTTATCGACTGGGGAGACCTGGGATAATACAGCACCTGCTCCGGTGTCAGACGCATCCACCTCCAGGCTGAATTGCAGGAGATAATCTGGTTGGGTGAGGATGGGTGCCTGGGTGAAATGCTTCTTCAATGTCAGGAAGGCCTCTTCCGCATCAGGAGTCCAGGAAAAAGACTTGTTAATGGAGGTGAGTTGTGTGAGAGGGGTGGCTATGGTACTGTAGTCCTTAATGAATCTGCGGTAGAAATTGGCAAAGCCCAAGAACCGTTGCAGCTGTTTTCTGGTCGTGGGTGAGGGCCATTCCTCCACAGCTCTGATCTTGTCCGGATCTGCCTTCAACTTTCCGCTCTCCAGAACAAAGCCGAGAAACTTGACGGACGAGGAGTGAAATTCACACTTCTCTGCCTTGACAAAAAGACGATTCTCTAAGAGGCGTTGGAGGACTGCTCGGACATGATGGCGGTGTTCCGTGGGAGATCTGGAAAAGATGAGAATGTCATCCAGATAAACAGTGACAAATTTGTTGAGGTAATCGCTGAGAACTGAGTTAATCAGGGACTGAAAGACCGCGGGAGCATTGGTTAGACCAAGAGGCATGACCAAGATATTCAAAATACCCGAGAGGGGTCTTAAAGGCGGTCTTCCATTTGTCTCCCTCTCGGATTCGGACTAGATGATAAGCATTTCGGAGGTTGAGTTTAGTAAATATGGAGGCATCATTGACTGGGTCGAATGTGGATGAGAGCAAGGGAAGTGGGTACTTGTTTTTGATTGTTATGTGGTTTAATTCCCGGTAGTCAATGCAAGGACGTAGAGATCCATCCTTCTTGGACACAAAAAAAAAATCCCGCTCCCAGGGGTGAAGTGGAAGGTCTTATGCCCGCAGCAAGGGATTCCGAAATGTATTGAGTCGTGGCTTCATGTTCTGGTCTAGACAAGTTATACAACCTGCTGGTGGGTAGTTTGGAATCTGGGATGAGATCGATGCGCATGTCGAAGGGTCTGTGGGGTGGTAACGTCGAGGCGTGGTCCTTGCTGAAGACCTGCCGGAGGTAGTGGTATTCAGGAGGTACTCCGGACAGGTCAGGAGACTCGGGGGTCTTGGCCTTGGGGTTGAGTATAGGGATAGAGGCAGATGATAAACAGTGGGACAAACAAAAACTGCTCCAGTTACAGATACTCCCTGTTCTCCAATCAATTTGTGGATTATGTGTGGTTAATCACTCATGGCCCAGGACAACAGGTGACTGAGGGGATGGAAACACAAAGAAGGAGATTACCTCATGGTGGTTACCGGATACCAGTAGGTTTATGGGAACCAGTCTGGTGGGTGATGGTAGTCAGGGAACGACCGTCCAGGGAGGACGCACGGAGGGGCGTAGAAAGAAGAACTGTGGGAATCTCCAGTTGTTGCACCACAACCTGGTCCAGTATGTTGCGTTCGCACCCAGAATCCACCAAGGCAACTGCAGAGAAGGTTTTGTGATTAAAGGAGACCACACAGTTCATGGAGCACAGGGGTCTTGGGTTAGCAATGCCACCCACCAGTAACCCTGGACCTACTGGTGGGTGCGATCTTTTGGCCGAACAGGGCAGTGTGAGATCATATGAACTGCTTGACCACAATAGAGACAGAGACCAGCAGTCCTCCGCCTCAGTTTCTCCTCAGGAGTTAGCTGAGCCCTGCCCAGCTGCATAGGTTCTGTCTGCGACAGTGGTGGTGTAGGGGTCGCGGTGTGCATCTCAGGGGCAGTGACGGGAGGCAGCTTTCGGGAACTCCTACGCCGGTTCTTGAGGCGTTTTTCGATGCGAGAGGCAAGGGAGATTAGACTCTCAGAATCTGGGCAGAAGGCTAACTGATCCTGAAGATCTTCTGATAGGGCCTGAGAAAAGGCGGCTCGGAGCGACGCGTCATCAAGTGTGGAAATGGATGCTAAAGTTCTAAATTCAATGGCAAAGTCTAGTACAGATAATCTCCCCTGACGTGAGTTCCAGATCTGCTTAGCCATTTCCGCAGGGTTGTCAGGAGTGTCGAAAATTTGTGTGAATTCAGACAGAAACTCAGGGAGAGGACCGAGTAAAAATCCAGGCTGGCGACTCCTAGCCTCGGCCCATAGCAATGCCTTCCCACGTAATAGTCCTACAATAAACTAAATCTTTACCGGATTGCTTGAAAAAGTGTCAGGAGATCGTTCGAACGCTAATTTACATAACAAAAAACTCCGACATTTGCCGGGCTCACCTGAGAAGGTGTCTGGTGTAGGAGAATCTGCGACCCGGAAATGACCTGGTGATGTTGGAACCGGAAGTGACGGAGCGGGTGGAGCGGAGGGATTGGATGAGGCTGTAGCACTGAGTTGAGCCCGCAGCTGGTGGTTTTCGGCGTCGAGTTGTAGTAACCGTTGATTGGTGATAGTTAACTGTTCGAGCATGGACTGCATGGATCTTTTGTGCTGGGTTAATGTGGAAACTAACGCCAGAGGAAGTGATTCTGTCATGGGATCGGTAGTTTGGCCGGTTGATTCTGTCATGATGGGTGGTAATTTCTTAACCCACGTGAAGAATCACTCAGGGATAAGGTAAGAGATGATAATAAAATCTTTATTTTATAAAGAAAACAAAGCGAAAACTGAGGGCGCTGATCCAAATGGGACAGGAAACGAGGCAACTCCCACTCTAAGAAGAACGGTGAGTGTGATTAGAAACTGAGAACAAGGAGATAAATAATCATGAGGGGAACGGGCTTACTGAGTTGAGCAGGACGAGGGGCAGGAGGGAGAGGCAAGTCAGGTTGATGCAGGGAGGAGATGGTCACTGGAGGAGATGCTGGATCCAGGAAGGCAGGTGAGCGGTGGAGAGCAGGAGGCCAGGGAAGCTGAACGACGCTGTGATAAATCACACCTCAGGCAGGTGGAGGGAATCCAGGGCTGGTACAGACAAGAATGCAGAGCTGGGTTAGTTCAGGTAAACGAGTCTTAAAGTCAAGGCACAGATAAGTACGTGGCTAGATGTACCCAACAGAAGAGTATCAACCAGTGTTGAGGAGTGGCAGCACCGCTCCTTAAATCCTCTGGCCAGGCTGATGGTAATTAGCTGCAGCTGCTGCTGCTGCTCCCAACACGCTCACCTGCAAACAATGAAGGGAAAATAGCAGCAGAAGCAGAGAGAAGGCAGAACTATGACACTTGTAAAATGAAGGTGTGTTCAATCGAATCAAATGCCTTAAAAAAGTCAAGGAAAATCATCAAAGCATTGGAGTTTATAAAGTTTGAATAATCGATTAGATCCAACACTAGTCTAATATTAGAGCTAATGTGACGTTTGGGAAGAGATCCGTTCTGGTTTTCACTTATCTCACCTAAATCCTTTTTTAGTCTTTTCGCATACACCAAAGATAAAATTTTGTAATCAATATTTAAAAGCGAGATAGGTCTCCAATTTTCTATTTTTAATGGATCTTTGTCTGTCTTAGGGAGCAGAGTTATAAGACCTTGTTTCATAGTTGTTGTCATTTCTTGCCTACTTATACATTCTTTGAACATCAGAAAAAGGTGACTACCAATAAATTCCCAAAAACAAAGTGTCTACTGAGAGCCCGTCGCTACCAGGTGACTTTCCTAACTTCATTGAATGCAAAGCATGTATAATTTCTGAAAATAAAAGCTCAGCGTCACAAGAGTCTTTAAAGGCCTCCGATATCAGAGGTGTAATCCTAGTATGATTTAAGAATCTGTCACAATTAGTCTGATTAAATTTTGTAGAATACAAATCACTGTAAAATGAGGTAGTATAATTGGCAATCAAAGCAGGGTCTGAGTTTATTATACCATTAATATTAAGAGCCACAATGTTGTTTCTTTTCCTGTTTCTTTTTTCTAGAGCAAAAAAGTAACTAGAATTTTTCTCTCCTTTCTCGAACCACTTAGCTCTAGACCTTATGAATGCACCTCTAGCTAAATGGACATACATTTTATCAAGTTCATCTTTTAGATTGGACAGAGCTCTTAATTCACTTTCAGACAAGTCTTGCTTAGATATTAGGGGCTCTAATTTAACAATTAAATTTTGCATTTTATTTGTGTTCTGTTTCTTTATTACTTTACAACGTTTTATTGCTGTTTCCCGAACCTTATATTTGAAAAACTCCCACTTTTGAATTGGATTCATCTCTCTTTCCTTAAAAATTTTCTCAACCAAAAAGAAACACTTTCCTTAAATTTTCTATCATCCAAAAGGTCATTGTTAAATTTCCAATAGCCCCTAATACTTGGTTGTTCTTTAACTCCTTTCAATCTAAGACTTATTAATTTATGATCAGATAATGGGGCATGTGAGTGAGAAACATCTGTGACATATCGTAATCCATGTGTAGACATTAACCATAAATCTATTCGTGACTGGGAACTCCTGCTAGAATTGGACCACGTATATTGTGTAGCGTCAGGGTTCATATATCTCCACACATCTGTAAGATGGTAATTTGCGCTCAAAAATTCAGTAGGTTTGAAACTTATTGATGTAAACCTTGGTGGAAGCCAGTCCACAATATCATCTGAAACATCATTAAAGTCACCACCAATAATTAAAATGGGGTTATTGTATTTTGCTTTCAAAAAATCCAACTTTAAAGAAAATTCCTGAAAAACAGTTCTTGCATGAGATGAATTATTTGGGCCATAAACATTTCCCAAAATAAAATGTTGGTTATCCAATTTCACAGCCAACATAAGCCAGCGACCTTCATTTGACATTACAGACTGCAGTATGTCACCACAAAATCTATTTAACAGAATTGCCGTGCCAGCAGAGTGATTTGAGCCATGAGAAAACAATATGGAATCGCTCCATTGTGACTTCCAAAACTTTTCGTCATCCTTGCATGAATGAGTCTCTTGCAGAAAAACGAAGTCTGCATTGCAGTTCCTACAAAATCTGAAAATTGCCTTTCTTTTGTGATTTCCCGTAGACCCCTAACATTAAGTGAACAAATATTTAGTGCCTTAAAACTAAAACTTGTCATTTTTGAACAAATTGCTGATGTCAATAACAATCACTGAGAAGAAAAAAGAAAAATAATAAAAGAATAGTACTTACGAACCTTTAACCTTAACTGCAAGTACCCATTTGCTTTATGCGCATTTTTAAACCTTTTTCAAGTATTAACTGAAAATAATTTTACCAGCATCCATCGTTACACAGCTTTAAATCAACATCTAGCGAGTAACTTTTTTCCCTTCTATGTAAGCATGAGGGCCTCTAAAGCCAGCACGCTTTCCTTGCTTCCTAGCTTCCTCCACTATCGGCCACAACCGATTTCGCTCCATCCGGTCAGCCTGTGCCAGATCTTCCTTCAGGAACAGTTTCTTCTCTTTAAGGGTGTTGTTGTCACGGGATACCTTCCAGATCTTGTTTCTGAAAGCTCGCATAGTGAACTGAATAATGACAGGTCGAGTGGAATTGTCCCGGACTACACCAACCCTGTGCACAGTATCAACAAGGAAACCCAATTTTTCCTTATCCTCTGGTGCAAGCGCAACGAAGAGCTTCATTATCTCCTCTCTGATGTTTTCCCCCGGTGTTTCTTTCTTGCCATACAGCCGCAGGTTCCAGCGTCTGCTGTATCATTCGGCATCATCACTTCTTTGCTGCTCCTTAACCAACTGCTCCGATACCACTTTAATCATGTTTTCATTCTTCTGTACATGCATTTCAACTGCTTTTAGCTGATCACAGACATTAGCGATGACTTCTGTATTTTTAGTTATTTTTTTGCTCTAGCGCTGCAAAGCGGCCAGATAGCTCCATTACGGCTTTCAAGATGTCATCGTTAGATGTTCCTTCAGGTGAGATGGTAGCTTATTTTGCTTTTTTTGTATCAGGGCTCTTTGTGGGTGTAACAGGTAGTGGAGTGAAAGCAGCATCAAAGTCCTGCATACCTCGCTGCAGTAAAGAGGCTTCCTCTTTGGAATTTTTCTGTCCTCTTTTTGCCATTTCAAAATTTGAGCTGAGAAGTACTGTAAGCTAGCCAGCTAGAAACAGTCGACGTGGAGGTGAGTATCCTTTCAGTAACAAGTTCTTCTTCCTCTTATCTTTTGCATAAACGATTCCTTGAACAACAATGCCGGTAATATATGGTTTATTTGCCTTTGTTAACGTGGTACAACTCGCAGTCACGGAGCTCCTCACAACACCTCCGCACTGGTCGCCATCTTGAGCCCAGTCCGGAGTTGGTAATGGTAGGCATGCTTTTGAGTTAGCCAGTCAGTCAGCAGTGGGCGTGTCTTCCCTGTTCGGCTCCAGGTGGACATCCTTGGGAAGAGGGCTGAAAAGACATCTGGAATGAGAAAACTCTTAACCCATGCCATAATTTTACTCAGATCTTTAACTTGTGGTCACATCTGCCTTAAAAATGTTCTTGCTTTATACCAGTGTCCCTCAATAGGCGGTCCAGACCTGGCCTGAGAACATCCACGTTTTCAATTCTACTCTGCTTGGCCAGGGAGCACATTGCTTGTGATGTGGATGAGGCGCTGTGGCCAGATAAAAACAGAAGCGCGGATGCAGCACAGAGTTGTTTATTTTTTTCTTTATTTGTTTTAGCTTAACTATTAATTATAGTCTTCTGTTTGTATATGTAGATCACTGCATAGGCAACTCTGTGTTGGTTTGGATGAACACTGCTGTTTTTGTGTTAAAACACACTAAAGTATAATTTGTAAAGTGTTTGTGAGTTTTGTACACAAACATTCTGAAATATTTTATGTACAATGCACTGTTGTAGTACAGTAGGTGTAACACTGAACACAATAAGTCATTATGATGACTGGAGAAGAAGTGGTCATAATGTTTTACACATCAGAGTTAATCTGGTTCTTATAAATGTTTACTCATGTAATGGTTTGTGTGTCATTTGGAAACCAAAGACCATTTTGAGAAGAATGTGCGTGCGTTTTTGGATTCGTGTGTAGAGTTCTAAAAATATGTTGCATGCTTTCAAAAAACGTGAGTAAACAACTGTGAAGAACTGTAATTGTAATTATGTGTGAAAAGTGTTTTCCAGTTTAACGAGTTGGTATGAAAAGTAGGGCAGCTGACTACAGTTTTTAATGGCAGCGTGTTTGTTGTAAAAACAGATTTCCTTTATGCAACAGTTCAAATCAAAACAGTGCCATCTTGGCAAGCAGAATCACGCTGGGTTATTTGTTATTGTCAGAAAACTGAAATGGGAAATATGGTAGATTCCTGTTGTGCCCCAGGATGCCAGAACAGACGCGGACGACATAAAGGATGAGCCATCTACAGGATTCCCCAAGATCCAGAACGCCGCAAACGTTGGATCATTGCAGTAAAAAGCGCTAGTGACCGGGCTAAAATAAAGCTGTGGGATCCCGAGAGTAAAGGTTTTCACCTATGTAGCGACCACTTCATATCAGGTAATTAAACCAACGTTTCCTCTGAAGAAATGCACTCCTCGATGTCAAATGGTTTTAATGACAAGGACGAAGGAGCCCTGCGGCGACATACAAAGGAGTGAGCAGAAGCTAACGGCAGCGTGAAGCAGCAGCATGGGCTGAAGAACAAAGCTAAGCAATGTGATAAAATAGGTAAATAAATGCAGCGCAGCTTAGCATGCAAACTGACAATGTGACCATTACATTAGCTTAACAAGCAGGTGAAGACTTACAGATACAAGTCGAACAGTAGCATAGATAGACAGCATGGTTGAGCAGCAGCAATCCAAATGAGAGGCAGCAGTATGTATAGTGAGGGACAGTAGCATGTACGTGACTTCAGGCACGTCCCTGCAGGGGATTAGTCACCTGTACGTGACTTCAGGCACATCCCTGAATACACCTTTTTCCCTCGAGGCTTGATCGCAGCACAGCCTAGTGGCCAGTGGTGACCTCTGCATCCCCCCAGTCCAGGAAGCTGTGTGACACACCGGCGCAATGGACTCATGACCTAACCCACTGGCCAGTTTCAGGTACATACCGCTTGGGTGGCTGCCTTACCCTACCGGAGCTCGCTGGCTGGGAGGAAGGGGGTGATGGGCACTGTTCCGGGGTCCGCGCCGCTGGGGCAGCGTCCCCATTGGCTACGTCTGGAGGATTCGGTACCCGCTGAGCGGTGCCGGGGTTTGTGCCTTGGGGCTCGGGTGGTGTGTGTGACTGATCTGGCAGGGGTTCCGCTGACCCCGGGTTGGTGGGACCTAAGTCGTGTGTCTCGTCATTGGACGCAGGCAGGGGCACAGCACTCTCTGGGTGAGTGCGAGGGGTGGCCGGGGTGAAGGCGCGGAGAAAGCGCCGGTTGCGCAGGGTGAGGCGGCCAGACCCATCGACCCTGACACGGTATTGGTCGTGTCCTAGTGAATCTACTACCACCCCAGATCTGTCCCATGCCCGCGGGCTACAGCCAACTAGGTTCTGGAGGAACACCGCCTCCCCGACTACGAGAGGGCGGAGCGGTCGTACGTGTTCTCTCAGAGGCTCAGTGGTACGGGCCATCCGAGTCCGGAGGGCCTCATCCTTCGCCGCCCATGCCTGATGCCAGAGCGGATGGATGTGAGGGTTGGAGAACTTCTCCAGCCTATTAACAAATGACAGCGAGTCCCTGAGGGGGCGACCAAAGATGATTTGCGCGAGCGACAGGTCGCAGTTGGGGTCAGGCGTATTATGCAGTTGCAACATCGCATGCAGAAAGCGGTCATGGTCGAGGCTCCCGGTCGGGCCGGTGTTTGAGACTAGTAGGCGCTTCGCCGTTTTGACAGCCACCTCCACCCTTCCATTAGACTGGGGGAACCCAACCGAGGACACGCGGTGCTTGACCTGCCATAAGCGGAGGAAATCCGCTGTGCGTCCTGCCGAGAACTCCGGGCCTCCGTCACTTGACAACTCCTCGGGCACACCAAACGTGGCGAAGAAAGCCCTTAAGTGATGGATAAGCCCAATGGAGCCCCCGAGATTTGTGCCCGCGGGAGAGCTCATGACTTCCACCCAGCCGGAGAGGCGATCGCCAACGACCAGGTAGTGGTGACCCCTGTAGTCGAAGTCTGCGAACACCTCCTCAAATGGCGTGGATGGCGGTGATGCCGGCATGGGAGGTGTGGCCGCCTGCGAGGGGGCATTGCGGTTACAGTCTGCGCATCGCTCCCTGGTCAACTGAAAATTGTTAGACATCCCAGGCCAGTATACGATGGAGCAGGCCCGTCGTTCCATTGCCGACTTGCCCTGATGGGCGGCGTGGAGGTGCTGAAGTACCGCACGACGAAGGGACATGGGGACAACAACGCAGTCACAGTACAGCAGGACCCCATCTTCCGCATACACTGACTCACAGACCTTAGACAGGTCGGCCAGTGCCGGGTCCTTTGGGTCAATTCTGCCCCCGTCTTCGATGAGGTGCAGGAGGTGGGAGAGGCATGCGGCCGTCTCCTGTGCGAGGAGTGGCCATGCAATGGCAGCAGACTCCAGTGCTTCGCTGCAAATGGACGCCATATGCACCGACTCCTCTCTATCGGTTACATTCCATACGCCCATGCTGCGGCCCTCATCAGAGCCAGAAGGCGAGGGATACCTGGAGGCTGCGTTGGCAGTGCAGTTGCTCTTGCCAGGCAAGTGTACAATGTCAAAGCGCCATGGGAGTGTGCGCTGTTTGAGCCTGAACAGGCGAGAGTTAGTTATCTCATCCAATGTCCGGTCCCCAAGGATCTTCACCACGGGCTTATGGTCGGTGACCACGACCAGGTTGTCGCACCCCTGCGTGAAGTATCTGGTCTGCTCCAGGCCCCATGCTACAGCCAAGGTCTATCCCTCAATAGCGGCGTATCGCTGCTCAGCGGAGGAGAGAAAGCGTGAGCCGGCCAGAGTAATTTTCCATCCATCCGGACAGCAGCCATGGACACCGGAGCTGCAGGTGCAGTGCTGCTGGAGGAGGAAGTATCCAATGCCGCGCCTGGACCAGTCTGGGCGGAGGCAAGTGCGCCTCTCCATGTCGTAGATCTCTACGCCTGCCCGGATAGAGTCCACGATGGCCAGCTTGGATGCCTGAAATGCTGCCTCTAACTCGGGTGACCACACAAATTTGCATCGAGGGCTCGGAAAGGGTTTAAATGGCGCCATTATGTCACGCAGCTGCGCGTAGTTGGCCACCTGATTGACCAGACCAAACCAGCTCCTGATGTCCGTGGTCGAGGTAGGCGTGGGGAAGTCCCTGATGCTTGTCAGGTACTTCGGGAGGGGCTCGATTGTAGCATCAGCGACCCTGAAACCAGCAAAATCAACGTCCCACTCAGCAAACTGAAACTTTGATGGGTTCAGCACGATGCCGGATCAGCCAACGTGCGTCAGGAAGTCGATTGTTCTCCACCAATAAGTGTTATGGTTGGTGTCATAGTGGATGGTGTCATCCACGCACCTTTCCTTCCATTCAAAGTCGAAGAGGATCGCATCAAAGCGGCGATTGTAGCCATCGCCAGATGACAGAAAGCCCTGTGGGGCTCTGGTGTAATGCCAGCGGTCGAAGGGAGTGATGAAGGTAGTGATATGACGGTCTGACTTGCGCAGTGGCATGCTGTGATACCCATTCCAGGCGTCAGTGACAGTCTTCCAGGTCCCTTTCGGGATCCGGCGCGCCAGGTGGAATGGTGACTCGGTTGCGAAAGTCTCACGTTTGCAGAATTTGTTAAGAGGTGAGATATCGACGGTTCTGCGGGGCGTTCCGTTGTGCTTCTGGGTGACCACCATCCGGTTGCACCAGGTCACTGGTTCGATAGGTTTAGGACCACCGGGTGGAGGGCGCTGCGTGCTAAATCGCACGCCAGAAACTCCTCCAGGGACCACAGGACCAACTGAGCGCCCGTGTCTGCAATGGCGGACACGGTGGCCTCTGCAGCCGGGCATCCGGCACCGGCTCTACTAGTGAACCTCACCTTATCATCAATCTGGATGGAGATGGGCACTCGGGGGTGGTCCCTGAGCTTTGAGCGCCGCCATTCGCCCTTGGAGAAGATGTGATGGCTGAGCCTGATCGGCGTGGGCCCATCACTGCAGCTATGCGTCCCCAAGGTGCGGGGTCGGTGCCTGTCTCTGCGGCGTCCATTAGAGCAGACGCCCGACGTGACGGATGAGACCTGCGATATCACGTCATGGCCTACAGCAGCCTGTTGTCCGTCCATGTGTGGCTGGTGCCGTGCCTGTCTCTTCCGGGCCCGGAAGATATCGGCACACATTCGATGAGGCTTGGTGTTCCAACCCCGACATCCCTCAGAAAAGACACAGAAAGACACTTTACAATCAGGGCATATAGCCCTAGCAGACCTGTCTGGTGGGGCCGGAGAGGTACCAGGCCCAGATGGTGGCATAGCTTGTCTGCGCATGAACGAGGACATAGCTGACAGGCTGGAGGAGGGGAGGGGGTTGCGAGCCATTTCTCTGTTCTCCACCAGTGCTATAATATTAGTCACAGACTTACACAGAACATCATGAGTCCCCAACATGGCCCTCCGTATATCAGAGTCATTAATCCCATTAATCAATACATCACAAATAATATGATCAGAGTTGTCAACTGACTGCCCGCATCCGCACACAGCGTTGTAGGCACAGGTTTCTGCCTTGCAACACACCCTGGCGGCAAATGCACGAAAGGGCTCGTCACGATCCTGTCGTAGTTGAAGCAGTTCAGTCCTCAGAACACATGTGGCAACCGGTATCACCGCCAGAGAGCGCATGGCAGCCAGCAGAGTCTCAACCGGTCCAGTTGCAGCATCCGGGTTAGCCTTTAGCAAACTGTCCTCAAGTTCCGGGCCGGCACACTGAAACAGCTGGAAGGGGGCCTGGGCATCACCTATGCCCGAGCCAGCGCGGAAGAGGTCCAAGCGGCGTGTAGACGTTCCATTCCTCGATGGACATGCCGACATCCACTCTCGGTCGATCCAGCGCAGGACCAGACAGGCCCGGGGCCCGAACGGGCGCAGCAGGTTCGGTCCGGCTCTGGTGGGCCAGGCCATGGTTTGCCAGCAGCGCCACGGCTAGAGCCTCGGACACGTCATCGGTGGGGAACGTGCAGGCTGGAACGGAGCATCTGACGACCACCATGGCTCCTTCATGAAGAAATGCACTCCTCGATGTCAAATGGTTTTAATGACAAGGATGAAGGAGCCCTGCGGCGACATACAAAGGAGTGAGCAGAAGCTAACGGCAGCGTGAAGCAGCAGCATGGGCTGAAGAACAAAGCTAACCAATGTGATAAAATAGGTAAATAAATGCAGCGCAGCTTAGCATGCATACTGACAATGTGACCATTAGCTTAACAAGCAGTTGAAGACTTACAGATACACGTCAAACAGTAGCATAGATAGACAGCAGTAGCATTTATAGACAGCAGTGTGATGGTTGAGCAGCAGCAATCCAAATGAGAGGCAGCAGTATGTACAGTGAGGGATAGTCACATGTACGTGACTTCAGGCACGTCCCTGCAGGGGAATAGTCACCTGTACGTGACTTCAGGCACATCCCTGAATACACCTTTTTCCCTCGAGGCTTGATCGCAGCCCACCCTAGTGGCCAGTGGTGACCTCTGCATCCTCAACTGTGTATGGTATTTATTTTAAATGTTTTTATTATGATTCTTAGTGGGCTTCCTAAACTTATTTTGGCGTGACTTTTTCTGTCTTATTACTCATAGCAACAAGTAAACATCACGTAAAACGTTGCCTCGTGATTTCTGCGTGCTGCCGTTTACGTGTTTTATGATCACAGCAAATAAGCGGCTAAGCTGTATTTCATTTTAAGCAATGGTTGATCAATTGTCAGATCACACATAAAAAGCACTTTGGATTGCTATTATCTGTCTCACCGAGACAGATCTCAGACAGATCCTGAGACGCTCCTGCCTGACATATTTATTTTATTCACGGAAAAAAATCAGACTAGTGATTTCTCTTGGCGTTCAGTTTATACATTCAAACAGCACAGCACTCTATTTAAACTACTTACATGTAAATCTATGTTATTTGTCCATCCATCCATCTATTTTCATCCGCTTATACGGAGTCGGGTCACGGGGGCAGTAGCCTAAGTCGAGAGGCCCAGACTTCCCTCTCCCCAGTCACTTGGGCCAGCTCCTCCGGGAAAATCTCAAGGCATTCCCTGGCCAGGTCCGCTCCGACAGCTTCTGGCGTTTTTAAAAAGTATCCCAGGGGCATGGTAAGGGTTGGAGATGTTTAGTCTATTTAATTTCTGACTATATATAATGATTTCTTCAGTTTTAAAGTGTGAAGTAAACTCAGACGGAGTAAGTTCCAAACCGATCTCGTTCATTTTGTTTACCTTTGTTGCCTGCCGCCGGATTTAGCCAGCCCTACAAAGAGGTAGTGTTTTAAAGTCCACTGTGGGCCACGCAGAAGACTCCACAACTCCTAGCCAGGCTCTGAAGAGAGCTGTTCTCAACATTTTGGATATAGTCATTGTAGAGATGGAAACAAGATTCTCCAAAAGCAATCTTGATTTCATGAAAGCAGTTAACTGCCTTTAACCTCAGTCTCCCTCTTTTCTGGATCCTGACATGTTAAGTCCTTTGCAGAAAATGACAGGAAGTGACAGTGACAAACTTTCCAATGAGATTCTTGTTGCAAAAATAATGTTGGAGAAAGAATTCATAAAGACTGATGATGATAACAGTGAAGAGTTTGTAGGCCTCTCCACCGTTTGCAAATATCTACATGGGTATAAGAATGCCTTTCCTCAGCTCCATCGCATGTATGTGACCTCCCTTGTGATTGGAATATCAGCAGCATCATGCGAGAGCTCTTTCTCCACTTTGTCTCGTGTTCTGACCCCGTTCCGCCGTACTACGCTACATGAGAGAAAAAGCAATGTAGTCATTCTGGCTCACGAGAAGGCCATGACAACAGGCCTAGATATGAATTCATTTGTTAGGACTTTTGCACAGAAAAGCAGACGGCTGATGCTGTAATGACTGATAAAAGCAAGCAGGCAGGCAGTGTAAGGAATGGATCAAAGGAAAAGATAGATATACGGAAAAGATAGATATATGGATAGAAGAACTGTAATGATGATAGCATAGTTTTCTATGCATTTTAGGGATTTGGGGGTATGTGATATCCGAAAAATTAGTTCCCAGTCTCAGACCTGCACCCCCTGATATTCTATCTGCTGCACACCTTTGCAGTGAGCTTGTTTTTTTTTGTTGTTTTTTTGTCTTTTAGCAGCTGGTGGAAGTGTGCTCTGACTGATGCAGAGTTAGTTTTTATATCTGCAGTGAGACAAAAAACTAACCTCACTTCACTCAGAGATTGTTCTTTAAAACTCTATTAAATCCACTGTGTTGACGCACTTTGATGACTTTGTCACGCTGCATTTTAGCTGATATGGGACTTTATTTACTGGATGGATTGGATGCTAAGATTACATCACACGTAGAATAACACACAGGCTCTCTGCTGCTACAATCAGTGGAAGGTTATCATCTGGTGTAAAAAAGGCGTTGATCAGAAATCCCAGATGACGTTTTATTCCAAGAAAATCGGCCAAATCCACATTAATCTGGGTGCTAACTTTCCTAGCATACTGTGCTGGCGATAGCAAGTCGGATGCTAACGCTTTAGTGCTGCTAATGCCCGTAAATCTAAAGTAAAGTTTGTCGACATTTTAGAGTGATATGAAGCTTACCGCTCTGCTGCTGTGTCCCGTTGCTGCCACACTCAGAAGGAAATGACTCCTTTTAGATAGATGAAGCCCTCAGTACTTACTAGCCTGGGAAACACGAACGCGTGCGCGCGCGCACACACACACACACACACACACACACACACACACACAGAAACACGCTACTTTTTTCTTCTGTATTTTTCTTTTTTTTTTTTTTAGCAGTAGTGTCATCAGCTTCTGGGTTTTAAATACTGCCACACCACCCTTCCTTAAAACGAGGAACAGTTTTGAGCTGTGTGTGGCTAAAATAACCAAACATTCTGCATTTTTCCAATAGGACTACAAAAAATCTTAGCGAGAAGAAAAAATGGCGGATTGGCTCTGTGTTTAGCCGAGGGCCATGACCATATTTGGTAGTTATCCTGACGAAATAAATAACTGATGAAAAACTGAACGGGTGGACAAATATGCCCAAAACTTAATTATTAAATATCTAAATAGCAACTCCAGTGAATAATATAAGCCTTTTTGCTCACTTAGACACTTAAAATGTGAAACACACTGTGTTAATGGATAAAAAAGTGGGTTTTTCATGTTACGTCTCCTTTAAGTGTATTAAAAGCCTAAAATTCTGTATAATTAATGAGCATCAGACCCACGTGACCACAGAGCTAGCTCCGTGGAAAGGCCTCAGTAGAGCCTTTGTCTGGCTTGGAAACTGCTCCGGGATTTTGAGTCTCTGTGTTTGTGTATTCTTTTTTGGATATTTTTTGTACAATTGTTGGACAAAATGACTTGCTGTGGCATTAATTGCACTAATAGAGCGTCCAAGGAGTCTCCACTTCATTTTTTTCGGTAAGTAAAATTATATTTATGTATATTAGGTCACTGCCGAGCTGAGCTTAGATTTTAACATGTACTGTTTAACCATGAAATTTAAATGTAATAGGGTAAAACCCAGTGCATTTAACATAATTCTGCACTTTAGAAAATGGGTTGAAATATAACATGTAGGTGGAGCTGGGTTCCGTCTATCGGCTTGTGGAGCTCTCGGGAGACCGATGTTATCCACCCGGAATGCCGGCTGGTTCTCCCAGCAGCTCGGCGCATCTGTCTGATCGCGGCTCCTGACTGCTGCGCGGGCTGACGGCTGTGGAGCTCTGGGATGGAAACCTTTCCACCCAGTTCTCCCCAGCGGCAGCTCTGCGCATCTCAGATCGCAGCAGCGCTTGTCTGCTGTGCGGCTGCCGGCTTGTGGAGGTCTCCGGACTTCTGTGTTCCACACAGTTTTACCCAGCGGTCAGCCCGGCGTTTTTCTGACTCAGAAGCTCTGGTGTTGTGCACAGTTAACTCCGGTTGTAGCTAGGTTGCTACCTCCGTTAGCTTTGCTCCCACCTCTGCATTAGCTTTGGGTTAGCTTCAGGTTAGCTTGTAGCTAGTTCAACCGGGTGTCGTCAGTTGATCCCAGCCTTACAGCCCCACCCTCAGCTCCTCCTCTCTTCCCTTTTATGGAATTGTCTGGGCTTGACGGAACCTGTGACACGGTCAAAATGGCGGTGGTGGCCACCTCCCATTTTAGCAGAAAAACTTGTTATTGGAGGCTATGGAAACTAGGGCTGCAACAACGAATCGATAAATTCGATGAAAATCGATTACTAAAAGCGTTGGCCACGAATTGCGTCATCGATTCGTTGTGTCGCACAACTCTTCCAAAAGCGCCCCACCCTCTTCCCGCCCGCCGTTGCGCGCAGACAGATCAGCGTGAGGGAGAGCCGGCAGATCAGCGCGAGGCAGAGCCAGCAGTTGTTTGGAAGAGGAACATGGCAGAAGCAGCGAGAGTCAAAAAAGTAAAAGCTTTTTAAGTTTGGGAGCATTTTCAGTTAAATTAGGCGAAGACATGCGTTACCTGCAACGTTTAGATCAGACTTAGCATGGCACGGGATGATGCAGCGTCTTACGCAAGCATGTCGGGATCATCAGCGAGGAAGGCGAGAACTCTGTGTCCGGGTAAATTAAAAACTTTTCAAAAGTGATTCATCCAAGTCCCGGATTATTACACAGGCTAGACATGCCCTAAGCTCGTAAAAAAAAGAGTCTAAAGTCGTGAGCACGACGCTTATTAGATGAGCGGGGGGACTCGCGCTGCTGCGAACCGGTTCCGCCCAAGGCCGGATTTACTGGGCAATTGCCCAGGGCCCACGAACTCTAAAGGGCCCAGGGCACAGGGGCGGCGTTAGGCCCGGCTACTTGGGCTGAAGCCCCGGATCTTTCATGATAAGCCCCGGATCTAAATCGCGGAAGTAACATGCAGTACCAAAGTCCAACAGAGAGAGCGCAGCTGGCAGTAGTTTGTAAAGTCCCATTTAGTCTCCGCATTTGACGAGTAGCCCCTGGCTGCATCCCGGAGATCGGGGCGGGGCTAAATGTGGGCGGGGTTAAACGTTTAGAGGTGGGTGGAGACAACTATTTGACTCCTGCCCCTCTCTCAATGGAACCAGGAAACTGCGAGTAGCCCCTTTCTAAGGATTAGAAAGCCCTAAAAACCCACAAAACCCATGTAAAGCATAACATTGGTAATCAAATGACTTGTTTGCTGGATGTCATGATCATTTTAAAGAGCAGATAATTACAGGCGCCATTTTTGATCCAATCTGTTCTGATTTTATCCCTTTGATGCATAATGGTCACTACAGTGGACAGGTACTCAAAATAGTTATTTATTTATTTTTGCTATTAAGCACAGCTGTTGAAGACTTTATTGCATGTGAGCCTCTCCAGTTGGACTTCAGTAAGGCAAGCCAACATATTTCATGTTCAGAATGCACGCTGTCCGCTGAGATGGACATGTAATAAAGTATTTGTAAATTAACAAAATGTTACAAAGAATATTTGTTGAAATTTGTTTAATTCACACCTAAAGATGAATGAAAAAAATTGTTTGAAAAATCATGGTTGAAGATCTCATAATTCATGCATCAGAGGGTTAATATTCTTTTTTCTACTTTTGTATGGTATGTGTATTTATAGCACATAGGTATTTGTGTCTTTTAGCTATACTTTTGGTACCTCTATAAAAGGTTCAAGCATTTATAAGACTATTCTTTGAACCTGTCAAAACCATTTTAATAGTTGATTTTATCAATGCTGCCTTTATTTTAATAGTCATTTCCCAAGTGAGTGTAAAACAGTATAGACAGACACGGGTAAATTTGTTGTACACTCAGTTATATCAGCTACATTAAGAGGACCAGAGACTTAAATTGTGCTGATACTTCTTAAAACATGCCAGGGTTTGAGGCGGGGTGGTGAGACATTGTGTGAGACACCCAAGAATGCAGACTAAATTTTTCAAAAAAGGTAAATTTAATAGAGCAAACAGCCAACACAGGAATAAAAAAAATGTACAAACAAATGACCCAAAAAGCACACAAAAAACAAGAGAACCTCAAAAAAAAAAACAATGTGAGGAGGAAAAAGAATGCAAAAACTGTGACACCGCTGTACTATGGCATTTCAAAACCAGAAAACACCTTCATTTCCTTTTTTCCTCAATTTCTCTGCTGAACTCCTCATAGTCTGACTGAAAACTAAACATGAACGGTTCCCTGCAATCGTTCATCTCCTCTTCATCCAGGCCATCACAGAAGCATAACCTCTCCACTGCCCTCCGGCAAGCTTCCCTGTCCATGGTGATGACCTGGGGAAGGGAAAGGCTTCCTTTGAAGGACCTTGTGGTACATCACCTTGCTGCCTCAAAGGTGTCCTCAAGCAGAGAATTCTCCTAATCAAAAAGAAAGACAATATTAAAATTACTGCTGTCAAGAGATTAAAAACATATTTTACATTAATTATGTATGATATGAAAGTAATCTAATCTTTCAATTTAATCTAATAACTGTACATAATATAAGCCTTATTTTCAATGCTAACAGCTAGCCTAACAGCTGATGCTGTGGTCTTTCCAAACTGCAGCACGGAGGTGCGTCTGATACAGGAGAGAAGCTGTCAGCAGCCTTGATGCTCAGTGACACACCCATTACATCCAAATGGTAACAATAACTTTGGAAAAAGTTGCAAGAAGGGTGAAAAAAACAGAGTAAAGATAACAAGGTAGCTGAAATAAACACTGCTGCAGCTAATCTCTCACCGGTCTCGTCACTGTAACGTCAACCATTCAACTTATGAGTTTACATCAACCCTTCAAGAACAAGAAAAGAAATTGGTTTATTTAAAAGTCCCATAAAGAAGCAGTAGATTAAAAATGATAAACATAATTAAAATATATAACACGTTAATCATGGCTGTAAAAAATTAATTGCAAGTAATGGAATTATTTGACACCTCTAATTAAAATAGAGGTTGGAGAAGAAACAATGACACAAGAAAAGTCCAGTTCCAGCAAGTTCTCAGCCTCTGCTAGAAAGGAAAAAGATTGTGGTTCATAAAAAGCATATTAACGATGCAAGTTGTAAAAAAGATCAGTTGCTTAGTATTCTGGTTTAATGAAAATAGAGAAATGACTGAAAAACTTGCTTTGAAAAAAAAAAGTGCTCTGTCTGGAACGGTCTTAATTTTCTAATCTTGGCAAAGTAAGAATTTCATTGTGCAGAAAGCGTGTTTTTCTAGCTGTACATATGACAAAAGGTTGAATCTTCCCACATCCCATTTCGACAACCTAGGGGGTTGTGTACAATAATACTTGTTTGAACAATACCTGATGCTGCACAGACTAATTCAGTATGGCAGGACTTCTTAGGAGGGACCACTTCCAGGCCCTGAAATAAGTGAAGAAATTATGCTTTAGTCTGCAAGCAACAGTCAAACTACAAGAATTAATCAAATTGTCTCTCACCTGTTTTACTCTTTCCTCTCTCCGTCTTTTTCGTGCCTGCACTCTGTCTTCCTCAGACCTTGGTGATACAATGACAACATTCATTCACTATGAAAACATTCATGTTATTCTGTTGACACTTGACTGAGCAAAACGTTTATATAATTACACGTATCAGATTAGCACTCTAACCATAATAATAAAGCCCATCAGGTGTAGAACCCAGATACGAACATAAAAAGCTTAAAAAACTAACATATTTCCCCCTGTAAAATATATTTTCCACCAAAAAGTAATCATGACCACACAACATATCTCCCCAAAGCTATAAAAGTGTTCCTACAGGTTTCTTCAACTTAAATTTAAGTCTGTTTAAGATCTTTCTAAAGCCATATGGAAAATTAATACCTATTTCACGGCACTATCAGCAAAAAAGTAAATAAATAAAATAAAATTATTGAACTAGTTTTCATTTATTTATCTATACAACTTTACCAATATATTTTGACAAAACACTGGGTGGGCACTTGGTAGAAGATCTGTTATATTTTTAAACAAATGGTAAAAAATATAACCGATCTGGTTTGACATTAGAACCTTAATAATTTTTGTTGCCTATATTTTAGTTTAATTTTAAGACATTTTTTATTATTGCTAATTTTATTACCCTAATTTCTTGCAGTATTTCTATTGTATAAAAGCAACAGTGCAAACAGTAAAGACACAAAATTGAAATAAATGTCTAAAAATAGCCTTTATTATTACTAATGCTTCTCTTCACTTGTTTGGAATATTTTGATGAACTTCAGAAGAAAAACGCAGTACAGAAAACTTACATCCAACACAAATTTTAAGACCCAGATGCCAAAATTGAAGGGTTTATCCAGTCTTTTAAAGGTATTACTTTCAAATTCATAAATTCAATGCTTTTAAGACTCCGTGGGAACCCTGTAAACATTTCTCCTCAATAGTAAGTCGCCCCGCATGTGTAAAATAGGCTATATGTATCATCTAAAACTCATAATGGGAAAAAAAACTTTTATTTCCAAGTTTATAAAACGTTCGCCCAACATTGGTCCTCGATATTGTTAAAACAGAGAAAGAAAAATCCTAGCTTACCTCCATTTTGGCAGCTACTTCCCTCTGTCCCGACACCTGTCACAGCATTGCACACACACATAGCGGTTTCCTGGTTCCATTGAGAGAGGGGCAGGACGCAGGAGTCAAATAGTTGTCTCCGCCCACCTCTAAACGTTTAACCCCGCCCACATTTAGCCCCGCCCCGATCTCCGGGATGCAGTCAGGGGTAGTTGCATTTGACCCATCCCCTGGGGGAGCGGTGAGTTGCAGACACGCCGCGCTCGGGAACTATTTGGTGGTTTAACCCCCCAATCCAACCCCTTAATGCTGGGTCCCATTTTCCTCAAAATCTTTGGTTTGACCCGACCAGGAGTCGAACCCCTGATCTCCCGATCTCTTACCAGACACTCTACCACTAGGGCACTGAGTCGGTATACAGCCTGCCTGAGTCTCCACCACTGAAGAAAAGCCCTTCAGCAGCTGGCTTCTTCTACAGTCTCTGCCTGAAACGCATGAGTGAAGATGGACATAAGGACGTTTTTTAGACCAAAAGTACAACGACAGAACCCCAGCTCTGATGAGACTGGTGTTGACTCAGGTTTGTGAGTCTTATTTGAAAATATTTGTTGTGCTGCTGGTTTGCCTAAAGTTAGCTTACTATCAGGTAAAGCTGCTGGAGAAAGAAAGGGAATATTTACTATCATCTCACACTAAACACTAACAGGAACAATACTCTGCCCTGAATATGCTGAATATGTAGCTTCAGATTAAACATTATGTGGTACAAGATATATATATACCGTATGATGTTGACTAGTGCGTGTCACGTGTGTGCGCGCATGCGTGTGTGTGCGCGTGTGCGCGTGCGCGTGTGTGTGCGCGTGTGTGTTAAGCGCCGGATCTTCTTCAGTCCTAAATCCGCCCCTGCCAGGGCACGAGTAAAATACTGTATCTATAATTTCCCGCTTTATCCGTTTTCCCCGGACGTGTCCACTTTTCACTCTCTGTCCGGCGCGTCCGGACTGCGGGTTCTTGTAGTGATGAAAATGTCCGGATTTTCATCCAGGAGCAGGGATCGAATTATGGGGGAGCTGTATATCCTACACATCCAGGGGAACCGGAAAAAAGTTTTCTATATTATATCATTTTTGGACTCTTTTGAGCAGAGAGCGGCACAGCGCAATGTTGCGCAGCGATCCAGGCAGCTGCTTCCAGCACATGGTCCATTCTCAAAGTGGCGCAACCAAAAAACTTTAATTAGCACACGATCGTTCATGTCTGCACATGTTCTCTATTTTCTGTCTTATTTGTGCCTGCAGCGCTCTGCTACTGCGGAGCTCATCACCTGTGCTGCGGTGATTTCACCACACGCAGCATCGAAAACGCGCTCTGCGCTTTGCGGTCAGGAGATCCCTTTGATGCTCAGAAGTAACTGATGAGGTGAAAAAGTAAGAATCCAGGCAGCAGTTTTTTTGGAGAATTAAGAGGAGATGCAGGAAGATGAGAGACAGACAGGACAGGAAAATAGTTCAATAAAAACAACAAAACAAAACAAAGTGTTGAAAAGTAAAATGTAGATAGATTTATCTCCACTACACGTTTTTACCTATAAAACAATACGTTACACACATGTAATATTTATAAATTTGATACTATTCAGGTCACCTTCAACACTCAGTCACACACCCAGGGCCGTTTCAAGACATTTTGGGGGCCAAGGCAAAATGCCCCCCCCCCCCCCCATAACTGGGCTCCCCAGAAGCCTCTGTGTAATTCATACCCTCTCCAGTAGTGTTAGTTATACAGTGTTTATAAAAGCCCCTCAGGCATTACTGACATGTTCTAATATTATCAGATGAATAACTAAATTATCAGACATGCTGTCTCATCTGCTTCTTTTCTAAACTTGCTGAAAGTAACAAAACCATTTGAAAGCCACTATTTGTGGATCCTCTGAAAGTTTCCATGGAGTGTGTGACAACTTATTTTTTCAGTCATTTTTGGAAATAGTGATCAATTTTGATTAATTCACAGCCTATGTTTAATTACATTTAAAAATTAGTTGTTTGACATCCCCAGTTATAATAAATGTCTACAGATGAGATCAAACAAAACAGATGAGAATTGCCCTTAAGCTGTTTAATTGGACCAAGCATTTTAGGTCACAGATAGATGTAGCTTATGGTCTCTGTCTATACACCTTATAATACAATTTAGGTGATGGCATGTTGTTTTTCTGCTATTGAACTGTTTTCTAATAATGTTGTGTTAAATAAAGTGAAGGAAGGAGAGAAATAACGTTTCCCTAGCAGTTTTAAAAAATTTCCCCATGTAATCCGATTAATCGATTAATCGTGTCGAGACCCCATCCGATTAATCAATTATCCAAATAATCATTTGTTGCAGCCCTAATGGAAACCCATTGTCCATATATTAATGTCGATGGTTAGCTTATGGTCTCTGTCTATACACCTTATAAGACAATTTAGGTGATGGCATGTTGTTTTTCTGCTATTGAACTGTTTTCTTTTCTTTCTTTTTTTTTTCTTTTTTTTTTAACGTGTCCTGTCTGGCTGTGAAGCAAGCAGAATTGATGTCTGAATGCTGGTGACAAGCCTTACAGATTTATTCTCAGGTGGAGCATCAAAGCGTTTGCTTTTAATGTCACGCCTGATACTTAAAACTTTATTGTTATTGTTGTTGAATGCTTTGTAATTCCGACCAGACACGGAGACAGAGGTGAAAGGGAAAGGAAAAGAAAAGGTGGGGAGAGAGAGAGAGGGGGGGGGGGGGGGGGGGTCCACAAAAATAAACAAAAATGAACAAGAGTCTGCTTCTAGACCTGCAGAAAAAAAAGACAAAAAAAAACAAAGGGACACAAAAAAAAGGGACACAACAACAATACAACAAGATCTACCTATCACTGCGTCAACTTGATGAAAAGAAAAAAAATATATATATAATCAATATTGCTTAACTGAAGAATCACGATAATAAATCACAACGCATTAAGTGCCCACCATAGTCTTAAGACCTGTGTTTAACGTGCCCAAGCCCATACTTTTGAGAGCACCATGTGAGCACCTGTGTGTGTACACGCGCTTGTTTATTTAAGGTTTTTCTATAGGAGCGCCCAACAGAGAGTGTGAGGGACCACAGATCCGCCCCTCAAAGATGCGCAGGAGACGGGGGGAGCTCCAAGTCCCAGAGATCCAGGTGCTGCCCCAGAACGCAGGAACCCCAAGGAGACTGCAACCAGGAAGGCCCCCGCCCCACTCGAGAGGCACAGAGGATCGCCCCGGGGGGCCACAACCAGCAGCCAGCAGAGTCCTTGGAGATATCAGCGGCAAGCCCACAGGCCCGCCCGCAGCCTCCCACCCCCTAGCCGGCCGAGCCCGGGACCCAGCGACCCGGGACCCAGGGGCGACCACCCCCGCCGGGGACCCAGCAGAGCCCAGGGACCCAGACCCCACCAGGCAGCCACCGGGATCTAACAGGCAGATGCCAAAATCTTAAACCCCCAGACCCGGTTGCCACGAACACTCAGGCAGACCAAGGCACAAGCCCCCACACCAGGTGTGGCAGGGGGAGGGGGGACAGAGATCTATATCATCAAGAGAAGTTCCAGGAGAGGGGAGGACCCAAAGGCCCCACCTGACATATACAGTCATACACAAACACAGTCACACGCTCCCTCCCTCATTCTCACACATGCACATTCAACCCAAGACTTACAAAAATGCACGCCGGACACCCACTCATGCTCCCCATACACACCCTATTCACTCTGGTCCCGGTACTGCTGCACATTGGGTACAACCATCACCGGTAACCAGAGTTTGACCCTTTCTGCTGGGGTGCTGATGAGCAGGCTCCCCCGCCCAACGCTGAGCACAGCAACCCACCACCCCAGACCCTAACCAGACGGCCAGATCTCCCTCCTAGCCTCCAGCCCCAGGAAGCCTAGCAACAACAGAGGTGGCTAAGACCCCTAGTCTCCCTCCGCCTGCTCCAATATAGTGTTGTGTGATCATGAGGTGTATTCCATGGCTGTGGTGAGTGGGCAGTGCGGGCATCATCCAGCATATGCCAGCTGATGCCACTGCACCACCCCACTTACACCCTCAGCCATCAGTGTCTAAGTGCGGTTTAAAATTGGAAGTGGGCACCGGCACTCGGGAGGAGGCTGAAATATCCCCCTGCCAAATGCCGTTGAATGTGCTCACTCCCAAGGCCCTAAGTGTGTGTTTGTGTGGAATGTCGTCAGTGGAAGTGTATAAGGTGCAAATAAAATTGGGGGGCAGGTTTCCACAGGAATGCGGAAATGGGGTCCATACCCGCACTCCCTGACTTGCCTACCCCCCAAGGTCCTATGTGTATGTTTGTGTGATGATGTGAGGGAGCAGGAGGAGAGAAATATGCGGGGATGGGGAGGAATGGCTGGTTGGGCTTAGCCCTCCAGGGAGCCAGCTCCCCTACTGGCCCCAATAGGCACCTCTGTTGTCAAACTGCCACCCAGGGCATGGAGACCCCAGCCCATCCTGCCAGGGCCCAAAGCAGCAGCATTACAGAGCCTCACGGAGTCCGAGGGCACCAACCCAGCCCCACCCCAGCAGAATATCTATGCCCACCCCTGCATTTGCACAACTTCCAGAATATATAAGACATGGGACATCCAGGTAAGGTTGGGTCCTCCCCCTCCTGGACCACCCCCTCCCCTGTGATGGAACGGCAGAGGAGCCAAGGTCTACCTGAAGCCCCCGAACCCGAGCCAGGCACTGCTGGGTGTCCCTGCCTTCTTCCCGGCAGCATACATGTCAGGACCCGACCCCCAAGGCCCCGCCCAGATCCCCACACGGGGCCGTCCACCCCCAAACCCCGAGCCCCCAGGCCCCCACCCAGACCCGTCCAGGGGCATTGCGGCCGCCAGGCAGTGACCCATGGCCGCCGACAAGATCCCCAAGGGGCCCCACTCACAACCGCCAGTAGTCCACCCCCCGAGGCAACCCAAGCACCTCCAGAGGGGGGCAACGGCCCCCCAGTCCCAGACACCCCCAGTGAACCCACCTCCAGGGAACATCCGGATACTCCAAACTCAGACCCCCCCCCCCCCCCCCCACCACCCACACCATCCCGCAGGACAACATCAACGGCCCCCCACCCTCGCTATGTGATGGAACCGATCAAAGGAGCCCAGAGAGATTCATCTTAAGTGGAAGCAGAGGCTATATCAAGTGCAATATGATCTAACAAAATATTTCTATACTGGTTAATGTAGAGAGTTTCTTTATTTTTCCAATTCAAGAGGATAGTTTTCTTAGCGATGCATATGGCAGTCAGAACCACGTGAACCAAAGATGTTGCAATCGGGACATCGTCCAGGTTTCCCAGTAAACAAAGAGAGGGGGAAGTTGGGATATGACATTTCAGACAATTTGACAGATCCTCACATACTCTACCCCAAAATTCCTGGACACGTGGGCAGGACCACAGTGCATGAATGTAATTGTCAGGAATGTTGTTTGTGCAGTGTGTACAGGTGTCAGACGACACAAACCCCATCCTGAACATCCGATGACCTGTATAGTGTACTCTGTGTAGAATTTTGTACTGAATTAATTGTAAATTGGGGTGTCTGATCATTTTAAAAGTTTTTAAACAAGTTTGGGACCAGAAGTCCTGGTCAAAGCTGACTGATAGATCCACCTCCCATTTTTCAATAGGGACTGCAATTTTATCGTCTATTTTGGACAGTGTCTTATATACTTTAAACAGTAGTTTGGGGGGTTTGAGATTATAAAAGTCTAATACTCTTGGTGGTGTTTGTAATTCTATTTTATTGAGCTTAAATTTTTGTTTGACTACAGATTTAATTTGGTGATATTCTAAAAAGCTATTCTTATCCATTCCAAATTGGGAGACTATTTGATTAAATGGAATGAAGTCCAATCCTTCATATATGTGTTCCAGGTATAGGATTCCTTTATTTTTCCAGTCCGGAAGGTTCATCATTTTGTTGTTTTGCAAAATGTCAGGATTATTCCAGATAGGTGTGCGATTGCATGGTACTAGTGAAGACTCTGTCATTTTAAGATACTCCCACCATGCTGTCAGAGAAGTGCTGATACTAATACTTTTGAAGCTTTCATGTTTTCTTATGCTTGAGCTAATAAATGGTAACACTGGCGGTTCTACATCGAATTACTCCCCGGGCGATGCCCCCTTTGAGCGCCCCCCCCAACCGCCCCACCACCACCACCACCACACCACCCCACCTGCATGAACACACGCATGTTTTCTACAAACAGGCATGTTTTATTAGAACGACTATTGAACATCATTGAAGTCATCAATAATGTCATCATATGAAATCTGCTCCCCTACTGAGTGATTGATACTAATCAGAGCCAGGTTAGTGAGCCGCCCCTGAAACATAGTTGACCTCAGGTATGACTTGATCAAGTTTTGAAAAGCTCCTCTCAGCTTGAGCCACAGTGACTGGCAGAGCAGTCCAAAAGTCGGGGTGGATCTCCAATAGATCTTTATCATGATCCATAATATTTTAGATTTGCCTCTGAAATTGTAATTTAAACTGACATAAAAAAAACTGTAGACTACCAAAAATGCCAACTTTTACAGAACAAATCATGTAAAAAATAATCCGTGCAGCCATCTGCAATAAATAAACAGGATAGTTAGTGGTGACTGGGGAGTTTTCTTCTGCTTGTAGAGTTGTTTTATTTATTATTATGTGAACATGATCAACATGTGTTTGTTGTTGTTCAGGCAGGCCACAGGCTGCAGTGAGCATTTAAAAAATCCTAGTTTGAATCAGTAAAAAACGATTCAAGGACTTTTTTCGAACCATTTGAATATTTGTTTCAATATTTCAGCCCTATTAGCTCTGTTAGCAATTAGTTGACCGTATTTAACCGTTAACTGGTTCAAAACATTGAAAACATGCATCATGAGAGCTACATACCTTTATCTTTCTCCTCTTTTTTCTTTTTTTTCCCCCTGAATGGGGCACCTGGTGGTTTTAGCCTTTTTATGTTCATCTCTTCTGTTTGGCTCCTGACTCAGTAAGTTTCCTTTAGTCAGGACTAAACAATTTGACCTTGATGGGGGGGTGACCACAAAATCGTTTTGTTTTTCCTTTTTTTATTCGGCCATTTCACACAATTCAGAGAAACCTGAAAGAAGGCCTGTGTTTATGATATTATGAATGAAATATGGAAGAACGTTAAGATGTGATTGACTTTAGCCATGTTAATACAGTTGATTCAGCCCCTGCACGCTCATTTCATTTGGGAAAGACGCAGAGGTGAATTCCCCCGCCGCACCCCTCCCCTTCCTGTTTTTCATAGACACACGGTGCACGTGAACGTTCTCAGTCAGCAGGAGCGCCTGCAGCTGCAGGGGGCGCCAACTTGCTGTTTCCAATCCAGACACTGTCATATGACAGATAATAGAAAACCTCGGTGCGGCGCAGATTTCCTTTTTTTTTTTTTTTTTACTCCGCGCTTATGCGCCCCTTTTGTGTCATGAAAAAATGCCGCCCCGGGCAACTGCCCTGTCTGCCCGTGCCTAAAACCGCTACTGAATGGTAAGTCTGAAAGCTCTATCGTATTGCAAAGTGTCTGTTCTATATCTAACCAGGACTCGTCTAATGGGTTATCTTGCAACCATCTTGGTATATATTGCAGTCTGTTGGCTAAGAAATAATAATAAAAGTTGGGTAAATCCAGTCCTCCTCTGTCTTTGGTCTTCTGAAGCGTTTTTAAGCTAATTCTTGGGGGTTTATCCTGCCAAAGGAATTTAGTAATTGAGGAGTCCAGAGATTTAAACCAGTCAGCTGGAGGTTTGTTTGGGATCATCGAGAATAGGTAATTTATTCTGGGTAAGACCATCATTTTAATTGTAGCAACTCTCCCCATGAGTGATATTGGTAAGCATTTCCATCTAGCAAGATCATCTTCCACTTTCCTTAAAAGTGGGATGTAATTTAGTTTGGTTAGATCTGCTAACTTGGGAGAGATATTAATTCTCCCTGACTCCAATTGTGTATTAAGCAAATTGACAAATGAGAAATTAATTGGTAGAACTGTGGATTTTAACCAGTTTATAGAGTAATCTGAAACTCTGGAAAAAGAGTTTATCAGTTCTATTGCTTGGGAGAGAGAGGATTGAGAATTCTGGAGAAAGAGTAAAACATCATCTGCATAAAGACTGATCTTATGTTCTATTTTCTTACACTTTATCCCTTTAATATCTGTTGTTTGCCTAATTGCTGCTGCTAGTGGTTCAATAAAGATAGCAAATAGTGAGGGGGAGAGTGGGCATCCCTGCCTGGTCCCCCTTTGAAGACAGAAGCTAGCTGATATTTGGTCATTCGTCCTGACACGTGCTGTTGGTGAACTGTATAATGTTTGTAGCCATTTTATGAAGAAGTTCCCAAAACCAAATTTATGTAAAGTTGCAAATAAGAACTTCCAGTTAACTCTATCAAAAGCTTTTTCTGCATCTAGAGATAATATACTAGTTTCTATGTTTCTACTGTAAGATAAATCTATCAAATTAAGTAATCTGCATGAATTTGTGAGTGATTGTCTACCCTTAATGAAACCAGTTTGGTCAGGGTGTATTATGAAGGGGGTTACCTTCTCTAATCTTTTGGCCAGGGCTTTACAAATTATTTTGAGATCAACATTAATAAGAGAAATTGGGCGATAGCTGGTAGGAAATGCCGGGTCTTTGCCTGGTTTTAACAAGAGACTATTATTGGCTGAATTCATGTTTGGTTGTAATCTGCCGCTCTCTTCGATTTCCCTCACCATTCTGAAAAATGTTGGAGCCAGAATGATCCAGAATTCTTTGTAGAATTCTACTGGGAACCCGTCTGGACCTGGAGCTTTCCTATTAGTCATGGATTTAAGGGCTTCCTGGAGCTCCGCTGATGTTAGTGGCGAGTCCAGGACTGTAACTTGGCTGTCTGATAATTTAGGAAGTGTTATCCTGTCAAGGAACTCATTGATCTCATTATCTGATGGGTTTATCTGTGGTGAGTACAACGTTTGGTAAAAGTCTCTGAAGGTGTTGTTTATTCTTTCAGGATCATATACTATATTCCCGGTTGAGTCTTTAACAGCAGATATGGTAGTTTTCTCTTTATTTATTTTTAATTGGCTAGCTAAGAATTTACCTGATTTATTACTATGTTCAAAGTTTTCTATTCGTAGTCTTTGTGCTAAAAATTGTGTCTTTTTGTCAATAATTCCATGAAGGGACGGAGCATGCGCATGCGCTGACGGCCCGATCACCGGACACACGGCGGCGTCTTGAAGCAGATGGCAGCTTGTTACTCAACTTCCACAAACAATTAAGACAGATTTTCGCCTAATTTACTCACTGACAATGCAAAAAAATTTATAAATCTGGTAAATATAACACACTCAATCTGGAGGTAAGTGGAGAAAATCTGGAAAATTTGCAAACATATATTGACGAGGTTTTTGAGTTTTTTTTCATGGGACCGAAAAAAGCAGCAGCAGCTGAGGCGGAAACGCCGTTGACCAAGAGGAGCCGTCCCCAGGACTCGCCCGAGGCCTCATCTCCCCACAAGGATGTCTTAGATCTACTACAGTCCATAGATAAACGGCTTCTGGGATTTGAGGGACGACTCCACCTGCTTGAGGTGCTTCACAAGGAGTTCCAGGACCTCCGAACATCTCTGGAGTTTAGCCAGGAGCAGGTGGAACGTCTCGCGGCTGAGAACGCGTCTCTGCGGGAATCGGTTTCCTCCTTAACTGCAGGATTAGATCGGATCACCCAGGACAATAAAGCTCTAAAGGAGACGGTTCTGGATCTCCAATCACGCAGCATGAGAGATAACCTGGTGTTCGCAGGCCTCCCAGAGCAGACCGGAGGAGAAGCGGAGGATTGTGAACAAACCATCAAGAACTTTCTCCACACTCACATGAAGGTACCGGAGGAAACGGTGAGGAACATCACCTTTCACCGGGTACATCGTCTTGGAGCCAGGAGAACAGACAGCAGAAGACCTCGTCCCATCGTGGCTAAATTTGAGCACTTTAAGCAGAAGGATCTTGTTAAAAGCCCCGGGAGAGAGCTTAAAGGTAAAGATTACAGCGTAAATGATCAGTTTCCTAAAGAAATTCTGGATCGCCGCCGAATTCTCTTCCCGCTGCGCAAGAAGTTTATCCAAGATGGGAAGCGGGCTGTGATCTCCGTGGATAAACTGTTTGTTGACGGTAAGATCTACAAAGAACGAGGAGTAACAGACTGGCTTTATTAGACAAACTCCAGGTACAACTTTATTGTTATTAAAATCACTCACTTGAACATGTCAGGATTAATAGCTGCTAGATCCGTTTAGAAATGTTCACCTATTCCCTCACCACCTCACAACCACAACACTTTTTCTTTTCTTTCTTCTTTTTTTCTCTTTTAAACCATTATCATTCCTTTCTTTCCCTTTTTTTTAATCTGCTTCTGGATTTTTACATCTGCATGGCACAATTTTTTTTCCCTTTGCACACTGCAGCACACAACTTGCGCGCACACACACACACACACACACACGCACACATATACACACACACACATACACACACACACACACAGACTCCATACGCAGTCACACACACACACACACACACACACACAGACTCCATACGCAGTCACACACACACACACACACACACACACACACACACACACACACACAGAGAGAGACTCCATACGCAGACGCAAACACATAGATTCCATACGCAGTCACACAGATAAGTAGCCTAAGGCGTTTCATTGCACAATCAAAACACTGTTGGGCTTGTCTTGTTGTTGTTGTTGTTGTTGTTATTATTATTATTATTATTATTACTACTATTGTTTTTTATTATATATTTTACGTTATCATCATCAGCATTAATATTTTTATATTAAAGTTGTTTTTTTTTATTGTTTTTTTTAACTACTATTATTATTATATTTAATGTTGCAATTGATAATAATGATTATAACAACACCCTTATTATTATTATTTACTATAAGATTAATATATGCGTTTAATTACTTATCTTATCTCATACACATGAAGGCGTCATATTATAGCTACTCACACACACATCTATGGGTGCACTAAGGTTTGTCTCATGGAACGTACATGGGGCTGGCGCTAGAGAGAAGAGATTAAAAATTTTTGATCAGTTAAAGAGAGTGCAAGCAGACGTAATATTGTTACAAGAGACTCATAGATCTGCCACATCTGCAGATGAACTTAACACACCTGAGTTTCCCAGCATGTTCTCTGCCTGCTATAACTCTAGGCAAAGAGGTGTAGCTATTTTAATACACAAAAACATAAATTTCACAGTATTGGACACAGTTTCTGATCCAGAGGGTAGATTTATAATGTTAAAAATATCTATACAGAACCAACGCTTATGTATCGTCAGCATATACTGTCCAAATATTGATGACCCTCCATTCTTTCATAATTTTTTCTCTGTACTCTCCGAACACTTGGACTGTCCACTTATACTTGGAGGTGATTTTAATTTTTGGATGAATTCCTTAACAGACTGGCTCAGTACAGCTGGGACTCAGCACAATTGGCAATCCACTAACATAGTTAAACAGTACATGAGTGATTATGGGCTTTGTGATGCATGGCGATCTCTTCATCCTAACCGTAGAGAATATACTTTTTTTTTTCGCACGTCCATCACTCTCATTCACGTTTGGATTATTTTCTAGTCAGCAGCTAATTGTTGGCTGACATTTCAGACACTGAGATACACCCCATAGCTGTCAGCGACCATGCTCCGGTTTCTTTAACTCTGGTAAATAAAAAGACAATCCCACCAAGCAAAAACTGGAGGTTTAATACATCACTGCTTAAAGACGAAGGTTTTATAGAATTTTTTAAAAAGGAGTGGGCTTTATATTTAGAACATAATGACCTGCCTGGAACATCAGCATCTATTCTTTGGGAGGCAGGAAAGGCAGTGATGAGAGGTAAAATAATCTCTTTCTCATCACATAAGAAAAAAACGGAAAACAAACGTATTCAGGAGTTAGAAGAAATCATCAAGTCTTTGGAGGCGTCCACAGAAGAAGAGTCTATTGAACTGTTTTCTAATAATGTTGTGTTAAATAAAGTGAAGGAAGGAGAGAAATAACGTTTCCCTAGCAGTTTTTAAAAATTTCCCCATGTAATCCGATTAATCGTGTCGAGACCCCATCCGACTCATCGTTTATCCAAATAATCGTTTGTTGCAGCCCTAATGGAAACCCATTGTCCATATATTAATGTCGATGGTTGAGAAGCAGCAGCCAACGAGCCGGCTTCATCCGCTAGTGCCTTAGCACTGTTGCACGGTTAAGAAACCAGAAATCTGCGCGTTGTCGACTTGGTTCACTTCAAAAACAATTTCAAGAAGAGAACGAGGCAAACTAAAACCTTGAGAAAGAGTACCAAATAATTCCAGTGACCGACAGAAGAAGAAAACTTCAACCAGTGGCTAAGCTCAGATAATGACGGTGCGTCTTTGTGTTCTGCTGCTGTCTGAGGCGTGTGAAGCGAGTGAGACACAGAGAACGAAGTGCAGTGGCTGGCCACACACTCCCTATGCATCTACCAATCAGCAGCTACTTTGAGTGAGTGAGTGAGTGAGTGAGTGAGTGAGTGAGTGAGTGAGTGAGAGAGAGAGAGAGAGAGAGAGAGAGAGAGAGAGAGAGAGAGAGAGAGAGAGAGAGAGAGAGAGAGAGAGATTTTCAAATTTGGGATTTCTACATGTCATAGCATTTGGGAGGGTAGTCACTATTTTTAGGGGGGCATTGCCCCTCCTAGCCCATGCCTACATCCGGGCCCGTCTACAGTCCTGGAACCTCCCAAGGCACCTTACAACACAATCAGAAATTTACCCGCCCACATACACATTCACACCCTGGTGGTGAGTAGCTAAAATGTAGCTACAGCTGCCCTGGAGCGCACTGACAAATAAAATTTGTATGATGTTAATTTTCATTATCATAGTGAAATGCTTTGTAGTTATTAATAAGATGAATATCATTGGTCAATATGAGTGAAAAACAAAACAGATTCTTAATAATTTCAGAAATACACTAACTACTGTTTCAGAGTAGACAGGTTTGCTCTTAATGACAATTCTGGCATCACCTCTACAGGAACTACATTCACCAATGTTCAACGCAAGGGCCATCTTTATAGTGGAACAATTTGGTTCCATAATACAGTGTTCTGTAAACACACACACACACACACACATACACACACACACACACACACACACACACACACACACACACACACACACACACACACACACACACACAAAATTGATTTTTGGTGTTTTGGTGTACACACCTTGAATGGCAAGAAGCCACCATTCCCACTGGAAAATAGTGGCTTCTTCTTCTTCTCGTCGGTTGCTTCCTGCAGGTCTCCAGGTAGTGGTGAAAAGATTCTGGAAGCAGTTCCTTGTAACTTTCTGTCCTGTATTTGTAAATACAAGAAGGAACTGCTTCCAGAATCTTTTCACCATTTGCCAGAACCGACCACATGAGTCCATACCAGCAATGAACTGCTGGATGTCACAATCAAGTGGCATTCATTATGGATGTGCTTCTGCCAGAGGTACATTCTGAAAATCTTTATGTATCACATGAAAATATTTTGTAGCATTACTGTTGTCAGTCTATAACTCATGGTTAATATCTTGTTACCTGCTACATGACAGACTAATGTCTACATGAAAGATGTCCTTTTGTTCACCTCATTACTCAGGCAACCATCCATGTGCTTTCAGCTGTTCATGAATGTTGACCAGACAAAGCCACAGAAATGTACAGCAGTGGGCTGCAGTATGACTGGAGGTATTCTACTAACACAAGAACAGTGCTAATGCCTATATGTATTGTTTTCACATTGTTTATGACAGCCTCTAGGTGTAAATGCCATTTTTACTAATTGCTATTTGTCTTTGTCTCATTAGTGAGAGGCAGCTGATGTCCTATGCCATGGAAAAAAAACATGAGCAAGGAGGCAAAACAGAAACTGCTCATATACATGGAGAAATTCAGAAAAGCTCTGGACTCTTCTGATTTTTTGAAGAGGCTGTAGCATTGTGTTGACATTTTTTTGGAAGGTATTTGTAAGGCCAATAAAAGCTGTTGCTGGTTATTTCATTTGTCTGAACTTTTTTTCTAAAGCAAAACTTTTCTGCTTTTGTGTTTACAGCATATTTTTTAAAGATTAGTGTATGGTCAATATCAGTTTACTAGTCTTGTGAATTGTTTACTCAATTCAAAATATTTTAGTAATTTCTAAATAATACATTTTGTGTCAAAGGGCCAGCAATTATTCCTGTTAACAGAATATATGAAATACATATATACACATGAAAATATGCCTAAAAATTACACATCAGCAGCTTTTCACTGTAAAGAAGCAATAAAAAATCATTAATAGTAACATAAATATTAACTACTCACTCGTATGAACTTAGACCCACTGTTAGTGCCTGTAATAACAAATGGTGAAAGTTAAATGTTGCTGTAGAAGGCATGCTCCCAAAAATGGGGGCTAGCAGTGTTGCCAACTGTTTTTGACTGAAAGTAGCTGAAGTTCCCCCCAAAAGTCACTAGATGTCGCCAGATGACGTCACGTGCTTATTTACATATTGATGACGTCATCACGCCACATTAGCGTTCGTTTTCTCTATGGCATCTAATATATATATATAATAGGACTAAAAGGGAGGAAAATAAATACTATGTTATATGTTAAAGTTATTAATTAGTATGATTAAAATGGCCCAAATTGCTTTGATATGTACAATAAATTCCAAAACTACCAATAAAGTGGCATTAAAACAGATATGGTGTGGTGATCCAAACAGTTCTGTTGTAGGATATAACTCAGACCTCCTGCTCTCCTCATTCTCACAGACATTTTCCTAAAAAGCTGTTTTTTTACACCTCATAGTTTCTCAACTTCTCTGTTGTGTATTCTCTCCATCGTGATAATAACGGCGCTCAGAGCAAAAGGGAGCGGGTGTTTCATAGTATAACCATCCCTGTGTCACTGAAGGAAATTCAGATGAGCCACAGAGCTGCGTGTGTAAACGGGACGGTAGTTGAAACTCCCGATGACTTTATTTGCCAAATGCAGGAAAAACCAAAGTGTCTGACGGCTGCAGAACCAGAGATGGCAGGTTGACGCCCGCGCCGTCTCTAGTAGAAGCGTGAGCCTGCAGCAATATGAAAGCAGCAGACGTAAATCGGCGGTCTCCAGCTCTGCAGCTGTACTCTGTCTTCAGCGAATCAGACCGGCCGAAAACGGTTTATGATTGGTCAGTCCTCGTGCACATGCGCAGATTATCATTCTCTTTCCTTACTCCCGGAAGAACGGTTCAGAGTGCAAATGGTTTCTTTGTTGCTAACCTGTAGGGAATATCTACATGAAAGTTCTACAGAAAGTAGCAACGGGTCCTGAGAAATGTCGCTAAGTTTGTCGCTAGGCGCTTTTTGGAAAAAAAGTCGTTGAGGGGGGTCAAAAAGTCGTTAGGAACAGTGACAAAGTCGCCGAGTTGGCAACACTGGGGGCTAGTGGGCTTAAGGGGTTAATTAAAACAATTACCACTAATTAATTTTTCTGATATTTTATTTTATTGCATTTAAAATAAACACTTGCACATACATTACTCACCTGCTAACTTAAATAAGCATAGGTATGTTGTGCCTATTGTCCGGCAACTGATTATTTGTTGGTGGTGTCATGTTTTATAATCCCACTGGGGTTAGCCATAAAGTGTGTATGCAAGAAAAAAAATCCTTACATTCATATTTAAAACTGGAGTCCTGTCTGTTTAATTACATTGTTACTATTTCTGTATAAACGTATTATTTCAATTGTATTGTTCGCGATTGAAAGTTGTGAGATATGAATCAAACCCCAATCTCCTCTGCTGGAGCCTGAGGCGGGGTGCTGCACCCTGGATCTGACCCAGATTTCAGCTCTCCCCGCCCGCTGACTGCATCCCGGAGATCGGGGCGGGGCTAAATGTGGGCGGGGTCAAACGTTTAGAGGTGGGCGGAGACAACTATTTGACTCCTGCGTCCTGCCCCTCTCTCAATGGAACCAGGAAACCGCTATGCTATGTGTGTGTGCAATGCTGTGACAGGTGTCGGGACAGAGGGAAGTAGCTGCCATAATGGAGGTAAGCTAGGATTTTTCTTTCTCTGTTTTAACAATATCGAGGACCAATGTTGGGCGAACGTTTTATAAACTTGGAAATTAAAGGTTTTTTTTCCCATTATGAGTTTTAGATGATACATATAGCCCATTTTACACATGCGGGGCGACTTACTTTTGAGGAGAAATGTTTACAGGGTTCCCACGGAGTCTTAAAAGCATCGAATTTATGAATTTGAAAGTAATACCTTTAAAAGACTGGAGAAACCCTTCAATTTTGGCATCTGGGTCTTAAAATTTGTGTTGGATATGTTTTCTGTACTGCATTTTTCTTCTGAAGTTCATCAAAATATTCCAAACAAGTGATGACACCAAGAGAAGCACTAGTATTAATAAAGGCTATTTTTAGACATTTATTTCAATTTTGTGTCTTTACTGTTTGCACTGTTGCTTTTATACAATAGAAATACTGCAAGAAATTAGGGTAATAAAATTAGCAATAATAAAAAAGAATGTCTTAAAATTAAACTAAAATATAGGCAACAAAAATTATTAAGGTTCTAATGTCAAACCAGATCGGTTATATTTTTAACCATTTGTTTAAAAATATAACCGATCTTCTACCAAGTGCCCACCCAGTGTTTTGTCAAAATATATTGGTAAAGTTGTATAGATAAATAAATGAAAACTAGTTCAATAATTTTATTTTATTTATTTACTTTTTTGCTGATAGTGTCGTGAAATAGGTATTAATTTTCTATATGGCTTTAGAAAGATCTTAAACAGACTTAAATTTAAGTTGAAGAAACCTGTAGGAACACTTTTATAGCTTTGGGGAGATATGTTGTGTGGTCATGATTACTTTTTGGTGGAAAATATATTTTACAGAGGGAAATATGTTAGTTTTTTAAGCTTTTTATGTTCGTATCTGAGTTCTACACCTGATGGGCTTTATTATTATGGTTAGAGTGCTAATCTGATATGTGTAATTATATAAACGTTTTGCTCAGTCAAGTGTCAACAGAATAACATGAATGTTTTCATAGTGAATGAATGTTGTCATTGTATCACCAAGGTCTGAGGAAGACAGAGTGCAGGCACGAAAAAGACGGAGAGAGGAAAGAGTAAAACAGGTGAGAGACAATTTGATTAATTCTTGTAGTTTAACTGTTGCTTGCAGACTAAAGCATAATTCCTTCACTTATTTCAGGGCCTGGAAGTGGTCCTTCCTAAGAAGTACTGCCTTACTGAATTAGTCTGTGCAGCATCAGGTATTGTTCAAACAAGTATTATTGTACACAACCCCCTAGGTTGTCGAAATGGGATGTGGGAAGATTCAAGATTCAACTTTTTGTCATATGCACAGCTAGAAAAACACGCTTTCTGCACAATGAAATTATTACTTTGCCAAGATTAGAAAATTAAGACCGTTCCAGACAGAGCACTTTTTTTTTCAAAGCAAGTTTTTCAGTCATTTCTCTATTTTCATTAAACCAGAATACTAAGCAACTGATCTTTTTTACAACTTGCATCGTTAATATGCTTTTTATGAACCACAATCTTTTTCCTTTCTAGCAGAGGCTGAGAACTTGCTGGAACTGGACTTTTCTTGTGTCATTGTTTCTTCTCCAACCTCTATTTTAATTAGAGGTGTCAAATAATTCCATTACTTGCAATTAATTTTTTACAGCCATGATTAACGTGTTATATATTTTAATTATGTTTATCATTTTTAATCTACTGCTTCTTTATGGGACTTTTAAATAAACCAATTTCTTTTCTTGTTCTTGAAGGGTTGATGTAAACTCATAAGTTGAAGGGTTGACGTTACAGTGACGAGACCGGTGAGAGATTAGCTGCAGCAGTGTTTATTTCAGCGACCTTGTTATCTTTACTCTGTTTTTTTCACCCTTCTTGCAACTTTTTCCAAAGTTATTGTTACCATTTGGATGTAATGGGTGTGTCACTGAGCATCAAGGCTGCTGACAGCTTCTCTCCTGTATCAGGCGCACCTCCGTGCTGCAGTTTGGAAAGACCACAGCATCAGTTGTTTGGCTAGCTGTTAGCATTGAAAATAAGGCTTATATTATGTACAGTTATTAGATTAAATTGAAAGATTAGATTACTTTCAGATCATACATAATTAATGTAAATATGTTTTTAATCTCTTGACAGCAGTAATTTTAATATTGTCTTTATTTTTGATTAGGAGAATTCTCTGCTTGAGGACACCTTTGAGGCAGCAAGTTGGTGTACCACAAGGTCCTTCAAAGGAAGCCTTTCCCTTCCCCAGGTCATCACCATGGACAGGGAAGCTTGCCGGAGGGCAGTGGAGAGGTTATGCTTCTGTGATGGCCTGGATGAAGAGGAGATGAATGATTGCAGGGAACCGTTCCGTTCCTGTTCATGTTTAGTTTTCAGTCAGACTATGAGGAGTTCTGCAGAGAAATTGAGGAAAAAAGGAAGATGAAGGTGTTTTCTGGTTTTGAAATGCCATAGTACAGCGGTGTCACAGTTTTTGCATTCTTTTTCCTCCTCACATAGTTTTTTTTGGAGGTTCTCTTGTTTTTTTGTGTGCTTTTTGGTTCATTTGTTTGTACTTTTTTTTTTATTCCTGTGTTGGCTGTTTGCTCTATTAAATTTACCTTTTTTGAAAAATTTAGTCTGCATTCTTGGGTGTCTCACACAATGTCTCACCACCCCGCCTCAAACCGTGGCGTGTTTTAAGAAGTATCAGCACAATTTAAGTCTCTGTTCCTCTTAATGTAGCTGATATAACTGAGTGTACAACAAATGTACCCGTGTCTGTCTATACCGTTTTACACTCACTTGAGAAATGACTATTAAAATAAAGGCAGCATTGATAAAATCAACTATTAAAATGGTTTTGACAGGTTCAAAGAAAAGTCTTATAAATGCTTGAACCTTTTATATAGGTACCAAAAGTATAGCTAAAAGACACAAATACCTATGTGCTATAAATACACATACCATACAAAAGTAGGAAAAAGAATAAAAATATCAGAACAGATTGGATCAAAAATGGCACCTGTAATTATCTGCTCTTTAAAATTATCATGACATCCAGCAAACAAGTCATTTGATTACCAATGTTATGCTTTACATGGGTTTTGTGGGTTTTTAGGGCTTTCTAATCCTTAGAAAGGGGCTACTCGCAGTTTCCTGGTTCCATTGAGAGAGGGGCAGGCAGTGGCGGTTCTACATCGAATTACTCCCCGGGCGAGGCCCCCTTTGAGCGCCCCCCCCCCCCCACCACCACCACCACCACCACCACCACACCACCCCACCTGCACGAACACACGCATGTTTTCTACAAACAGGCATGTTTAATTAGAACGACTATTGAACATTCATTTTTTTAAGTTGCACATATTTACATTAATTACTATGAAGTTGTCAGAATGTACAGCAATATACATTATATACTGTATCAAAATATATAGAATCAAATATACAAAAACAAACAATCACTAAATATTAAGAATATATGAACATAATAGATAATAAATATTCTAAATAGCAAAAATATTTCACACATAACAAACCAAAGATAATCACTACAGCATTGCACTTAGAACAGAAAACACAAACTAAAATTAAAACCTAACCTTGATGCAACGTCATCAATAATGTCATCACATGAAATCTGCTCCCCTACTGAGTGATTGATACTAATCAGAGCCAGGTTAGTGAGCCGCCCCTGAAACATAGTTGACCTCAGGTATGACTTGATCAAGTTTTGAAAAGCTCCCCTCAGCTTGAGCCACAGTGACTGGCAGAGCAGTCCAAAAGTTGGGGTAGATCTCCAATAGATCTCATGATCCATATTTTAGAATTGCCTCTGAAATTGTAATTTAAACTGACATAAAAAAACTGTAGACCACCAAAAATGCCAACTTTTACAGAACAAATCATGTAAAAATAATCAGTGCAGCCATCTGCAATAAATAAACAGGATAGTTAGTGGTGACTGGGGTGTTTTCTTCTGCTTGTAGAGTTGTTTTATTTATTATTATGTGAACATGATCAACTTGTGTTTGTTGTTCAGGCAGGCCACAGGCTGCAGCGAGCATTTAACAAATCCTAGTTTGAATCAGTAAAAAACGATTCAAGGACTTTTTTCGAACCATTTGAATATTCGTTTCAATATTTCAGCCCTATTAGCTCTGTTAGCAATTAGTTGACCGCATTTAACCGTTAAACATGCAACATGCATCATGAGAGCTTACATACCTTTATCTTTCTCCTCTTTTTTCTTTTTTTCCCCCTGAATTGGGCACCTGGTGGTTTTAGCCTTTTTATGTTCATCTCTTCTGTTTGGCTCCTGACTCAGTAAGTTTCCTTTAGTCGGGACTAAACTATTTTATCTTGATGGGGGGGTGACCACAAAATCGTTTTGTTTTTCCTTTTTTTATTCGGCCATTTCACACAATTCAGAGAAACCTGAAAGAATGATAGGCCTGTGTTTATGATATTATGAATGAAATATGGAAGAACGTTAAGATGTGATTGACTTTAGCCACGTTAATACAGTTGATTCAGCCCCTGCACGCTCATTTTGCGCTCATTTCATTTGGGAAAGACGCAGAGGTGAATTCTCCCGCCGCACCCCTCCCCTTCCTGTTCTTCATAGACACACGGTGCACGTGAACGTTCTCAGTCAGCAGGAGCGCCTGCAGCTGCAGGGGGCGCCAACTTGCTGTTTCCAATCCAGACACTGTCATATGACAGATAATAGAAAACCTCGGTGCGGCGCAGATTTCCTTTTTTTTTTTTTTTTCTCAGCGCTTGTGCGCCCCTTTTGTGTCATGAAAAAATGCCGCCCCGGGCAACTGCCCTGTCTGCCCGTGCCTAAAACCGCTACTGGGGGCAGGACGCAGGAGTCAAAGGCTGTGTCTCAATTCAGGGTCTGCATCCTTCGAAGGACCCAGCCCACCCGGCCGACGTGGGCTGCGTCCTCCGTCGGCCGGGTAGACCGGATGTTAACGGCTGTGAATTTGGACAGGCCTAGCCTTCATGAACTCCCTCGGCGAACGTTCCGTCGCCTAGCAACCATGGAACCGCTGGGCAGAAGGAACCTTAAACGATGGAGCTCGACGTTTTATTTAGCTTTTTAACCCCCAGAAACCCAAATTTAGAAAACAACTGCAAAATATTTTTTTAACCTTTCACATGTTGTTCTAGGAGGCCAGATAAACGGGCCTATTTACACATTTTAACAGCCAATAGTGTTGCAGAACTGAACAATAGGACCTATTAGCAATGTAAATGTGGTTTTAAAAAGAAAAAAAATGGGGAAGGTTTATTTTTGTGGACTTAAATCTGATGTTGTAATATTACAACCGTGGGTCTCTGGGGGTTAATCATTTCCTTGACTGTTGGAGAGCTAATTCAGAGAAAATACTTTAGACAAGCTGAGCATGAGCAAAGATGTGATAATAGTTTTTAATACTTTCTAAGGGTCTTAATTTGACCAAAACCGATTTATCACCTTTTAAGACTTTTCAAGACCCAGCGGATACCCTCTAGTAAACAATTCTCATTTGTAAACAAAAATAAAATTCAAGAGTTTAATGCAGAACTGATTTTATTTAGATATTTCTTTTACATGTACATGTTTAATCTTCCTTAACCATTTTTTCTAGCAAAGTAAAAAGCTGTCAAAGTTCTTCCTTCTCTCCTGTGCTCTCTGCTGCTCTGCCTCCCTCTGCAGCCTGAATTCCTCCCAGATCAGCTCCAGATGCTGGTCATCGCTGGCACCTTCCCCTGGATGCCCATTTTCTCCAGAATAGTCTTAACAAACATGTAAGAAAAGAAACAGGAAGAGAAAAGAGGACAACGGGTTATTCCTTTCATGTTTTCGCAGAAAAAATAAACTCAAACGAGTTTTTAAAATATGAGATGTTATTGTACCTCCATGCCACAGCCGCCGAATACTTTGCTCCGGTGATCATGTGGTCCATCTCCGCCCAAAGCTTAATAAATTCCCTGGTTTTCTCTTTTGGTCCTAAAATACAAACTTCAATTAAAATCAGGGGGAAACGTAGCGGGAGAAGTACGACACCGAGCGCGGCCGAACATACGAGCCGAGACCGCAATACAAGCACTTTTACTGTAACATTTCTAACTAAAATAACGTTCATGTATCACAAAAAGTCCTTAAACTGACAGTTTTCAAGTTTATACTTACATTTATATGCGCAATCCTCTCCGACAGCTCCCGCTTCACTGTCCGCCATTGTTTTTAAGTTTTTCTGTCGGCCGGCCCGCAAGGCATCTTGGGAAATGCTACCTATTGAAGGATACACCCGACCCATCCTTCATTCAGGCGAAAAGAAGGCCGCATTCGTCGACCGCATTTGAAGGAGTCTTCGAATTGGGACAGGCCGAGTCGCGGCGCTGTGACGTAACCGGCCGACGAATCCGGCCGACGTAGGATGCAGACCCTGAATTGAGACACAGGCTGTGTCTCAATTCAGGGTCTGCATCCTACCTCGGCCGGATTCGTCGGCCGGTTACGTCACAGCGCCGCGACTCGGCCTGTCCCAATTCGAAGACTCCTTCAAATGCGGTCGACGAATGCGGCCTTCTTTTCGCCTGAATGAAGGATGGGTCGGGTGTATCCTTCAATAGGTAGCATTTCCCAAGATGCCTTGCGGGCCGGCCGGCAGAAAAACTTAAAAACAATGGCGGACAGTGAAGCGGGAGCTGTCGGAGAGGATTGCGCTTATAAATGTAAGTATAAACTTGAAAACTGTCAGTTTAAGGACTTTTTGTGATACATGAACGTTATTTTAGTTAGAAATGTTACAGTAAAAGTGCTTGTATTGCGGTCTCGGCTCGTATGTTCGGCCGCGCTCGGTGTCGTACTTCTCCCGCTACGTTTCCCCCTGATTTTAATAGAAGTTTGTATTTTAGGACCAAAAGAGAAAACCAGGGAATTTATTAAGCTTAGGGCGGAGATGGACCACATGATCACCGGAGCAAAGTATTCGGCGGCTGTGGCATGGAGGTACAATAACATCTCATATTTTAAAAACTCGTTTGAGTATATTTTTTTCTGCGAAAACATGAAAGGAATAACCCGTTGTCCTCTTTTCTCTTCCTGTTTCTTTTCTTACATGTTTGTTAAGACTATTCTGGAGAAAATGGGCATCCAGGGGAAGGTGCCAGCGATGAGCTTCTGGAGCTGATCTGGGAGGACATGAGGCTGCAGAGCAGCAGAGAGCACAGGAGAGAAGGAAGAACTTTGACAGCTTTTTACTTTGCTAGAAAAAAATGGTTAATGAAGATTAAACATGTACATGTAAAAGAAATATCTAAATAAAATCAGTTTTGCATTAAACTCTTGAATTTTATTTTTGTTTACAAATGAGAATTGTTTACTAGAGGGTATCCGCTGGGTCTTGAAAAGTCTTAAAAGGTGATAAATCGGTTTTGGTCAAAGTAAGACCCTTAGAAAGTATTAAAAACTATTATCACATCTTTGCTCAGGCTCAGCTAGTCTAAAGTATTTTCTCTGAATTAGCTCTCCAACAGTCAAGGAAATGATTAACCCCCAGAGACCCACGGTTGTAGTATTACAACATCAGATTTAAGTCTACAAAAATAAACCTTCCCCATTTTTTTTCTTTTTAAAACCACATTTACATTGCTAATAGGTCCTATTCAGTTCTGCAACACTATTGGCTGTTAAAATGTGTAAATAGGCCCGTTTATCTGGCCTCCTAGAACAACATGTGAAAGGTTAAAAAATATTTTGCAGTTGTTTTCTAAATTTGGGTTTCTGGGGGTTAAAAAGCTAAATAAAACGTCGAGCTCCATCGTTTAAGGTTCCTTCTGCCTTCTGCCCAGCGGTTCCACGGTTGCTAGGCGACGGAACGTTCGCCGAGGGAGTTCATGAAGGCTAGGCCTGTCCAAATTCACAGCCGTTAACATCCGGTCTACCCGGCCGACGGAGGACGCAGCCCACGTCGGCCGGGTGGGCTGGGTCCTTCGAAGGATGCAGACCCTGAATTGAGACACAGCCACAGCCAAATAGTTGTCTCCACCCACCTCTAAACGTTTAACCCCGCCCACATTTAGCCCCGCCCCGATCTCCGGGATGCAGTCAGGGGCTACTCGCTCGGAGGGCTGCCGTAATTGAGATATTTCCCTTTTCTGACCACCAGGGGAGCTCGGAGGAGCACAACAGACACATGGGGGCGTGGTTTGTCGGGGCTTCGTCTGCAGCTAGACCTTACTCCATAAAAGGGAAGCATTGTGTTTGCAAAGTTGCTAGCGTCAGTGAAAGCCCGTTGAAACAAGAAGCTCTGTATCTATCGTTTGTTCCGTACCTTTGAATCTGGGACTCCGCTTGGGATATTTGGACCGACCGCTGCGTGAAACGACACTCTGCTAACAGGGGGCGTTCCTGTTTACAAACAAAATTGCCCATTTTAGCCGTTTCCCGAATAGTTGGGAACGCAAGATAACTTCAGCCTCGTGGACAAGAGGAAGGAACTGAAAAAGAAGACCGTTAGCAACGTTAGTTTATTGTTGTTTAGCCTTGTGAGGTGAATATTAAACATGTATTCAGGAGAGTCTCTGATGGAGTTTGTCACCAAGCAAGTGGCTACTGCTAGAGAAAAAATCAGGAAGGTTGAAGAAGCCATGGCCCAGTTCGAGGAAGGGCTCGGTGGCCAGCGCAGACTGTCGGATATGAGCTGGAAACCACAGAGCAGCTCGCACAGAGCAGGTAAGAAACACCAGCGGTTACCGAGGGGAAGAGCTTTAGGATTAGCATAAATTACGTGATTATTGTGGCAGAAAAGGACCAGTTTTAGCCATTTATGGTAAATAAAGGTGACGTAAAGGCCCCTGTGTGATGTGAAGTGTAGAACAAATTCTATAAAGAAAGACTGATTCAACCTCCCAGAGTCAAAATGGATGCTGTAATCACTCTTGGCAAGTGAAGTACTCCAGTTTAGATATTTTGGAGTTAATTTTTTTATGAACCTTTATTAACAAAAATAGAATATACAATGTGACAATAAGTTTACAAGCTCACAGTTGACAACGTATAAGAAAAGTGAGAAGTGCAAGAATGTAAACAAAGTGCCAGGGGATATAAAAAAGATGGGTGTACAGAAAAATACTGATTACAGTAGCATATATCTAGAGAGAACATCAACACAGAGATAGTAATAAATCAGCATCAGATTATCTTAAAGCGGGTACATATTTGAGTAGTCTTTACAGCCTTCTGGTTTTGTGAGAACCGGATAGAGTCCATATAATGCTTGACCTCCACTAAGAAACAGTTAAAGTTGGGTTTGCTTTTAAGAAATTTATATTTATGGATATGAAATTTGGCCAAGAGAAATAACAGATTAATAAAAAATTTTATAGTTATTAAAAATATTCTGGTGAAGGACAAACAAAACCTGCTTTCAATAAATGTTAAAATTGACAGAATTTACAGCAGATGATGTCACAGAAACACTGCCAAAACCGTTTGGAATGAGTACACAGCCAAAAAGGATGAGTTGTTGTTTCTGGAAGATCTTCACAAAATGTACAAGATACATCCAGGTCTGATTTAAAAAAAATTTAAATAACATTTAGAGGGGTAGAATCTATGTAATAGTTTAAAGGAAGTTTCTTTAACCTTGTTAGTGATCAGAAATTGATCGGGTAGAAGCCAAACCTTCCTCCATGTCAAGTCATCCACAAATCTATTCCAGTATGATACAGCACATGGAAGAGATGTCATGTCTTTAAGAAAGAGAGTTCTAATTGCTTTGTTTTTATTATTAGGAGAGTAATTAAAACAAACTTCACCGATTGGGGACAGAACTGGAGAAAAAACAGGAGAGAACTAACTATAATCTAATCTAGGTCTCTGATTGAATAACATACACACTCCTGGAGAAATGGCTCCAAAAACCTTTGCGTATTCGCCCGGCGTAATCGGAATATTATACTGTTGTAAAAACTCACCATAGGAAAGTAACTGACCTTCTGCATTAAAGAGTTGGTCTACTAAAAGTATGTTATTCTGGAACCATGAGTTGAAAAACAGAGACTTGTGTTTATAAAGAATGTCCTTATTATTCCAGATGAAGTCGCGGTGAGGTGAGAAATTGTGCTTGTACATGAGTGTTCATGAGAGGAAGGCCTGACGATGGAAGGCTGATAACTTAACGGGGAGCTTTTCGACATTATCAGGGCCTGAAATTCACTTCTAAAAACAGGGGGGAATTCCTCCTTCACATATGTCTGTACAGGGGGAATTTATATATATGGGGGGGGGGGGTAATTACCGAATGTGCAGTCTTATGTTGTACTAATCATACCTTACATCACGTTTACAAGCAGCTTTCATTGGACTCCTGCAGCATTCTCATCTTCGTTGCTCTTGTCCCTTTCTTTGTTTCATCTCCTCTGCCTGATTTCTTTCCTCACACAGAAGTTAAAAAAATAAATATAAACTTTCCAGGAATTACTTGTGGGATTAACAACAGGCCTTAACATTGTTGTATTCTTACCTCAGATTGATGCATTTATTATATTTTTTTAATCTTCCTTAGTGGTCCTCTTAGCTGCATCTGTGGCCATCTTTTCTTTTGTCCGAATGTTGTCTTTTTTCTTGGCCTCTAACACTGCATCCTTCTCCATTGTAATAACTTTGAAGTATAAACATAAAATAAAAATGCTCCTTTTTGCTGCACTGGTATTAGAAATTATCTGAACAATTTTGATTGCTGAAGTTTGTTGTCCAACTCTCTGGGCTGCATCTTTGCTCTTGTTTGTGCTTCTCTATCTGTTGTCTCCATCTTCTCTTCTTACTCTGATTTCTGTCTCTGAATTATTCGATCTCAAACTGATGAATTTTCATTAACCCAACTTTTAACTAGGGATGCACCGATCAGGTTTTTTTGCTGCCGATCACCGATACCGATATCAAAGAATGCCGATCACCGATACCGATCACGTGTATTGGCCAGACATTTTCTACAACATTATAATGAGCGCTACAAACTACATAATCTGGGAATAAAGGAAATGTAACCTAATCTAAAATGGTCTGTATTAGGGTTGTCACGGTGTGAAAATTTAACCTCACGGTTATTGTGACCAAAATTATCACGGTTTTCGGTATTATCGCGGTATTTTTTTTAAACGTGCTACATTTTCACACAATTAAATAAACCCTGTATGTCAGGAAATATTGTCCTCAGTTTGTGTGTAAATTTTGCCTAAAATGTGTTATTTTGTAATTATGTTGTTTATTTGTTTACATTGTTTCCCTTTAGTCTTTAAAATACCAATATTTGCCCATAACTTCTTATTTTTTGTCTGTTTGATGTCATCATTTAAAAATATTAGTTCAGATGATACTCAGTACTCAAGTAGCCTTCTAATCAGATACTTTTTTACCCTTACTTGAGTAATAAACCGTATATCAGGAAAATATTGTCCTCGGTTTGTGTCCTTCCAGTGAGCTTTGCAGATGTGGGGAAAATGTCATCAGGCAGTAATCATTGTTAAATTCATAATTATTCTCGGAGAGAGACCAACTCTTATCTGCCCCTGGGAGCCCCGTAATGCATAGCGTCATTTCAACATGGGGGTGTCCGCGACACGGTTTATATGCAGGTAGCGGCGCTGCGGCTGCTTTATATAGCGACTCGTTGCATTCTCCCTCAACCCAAATCCTCTGATCATGCATTTTAGCTGAAACGCTAACGCTAGCTTGCCTTGCGTTGACTGTAGTGTTGTGGGTGATGGTCACGCAGATGTGTCATGAGATTTGAAGCGTTGCTGCCTTTCAGCGCTTTGTGATTTATATCTGTGAAAGGCGCTATATAAACTTTACTTACTTACTTTCACAGACACTTTTTCTGCACGTGCTGCAAACAGGATAGCAGTCTTCTATAAACTCCCTCGGCATTCTTCAGATATATAAAATATGCCCGTACTTCCGACTATGTCTTCTTTGAGGGATAAAAAATGTCCTCCTGAGCACTGCCGTCTCCTCCTTTGGCCATTATTTCAGCTTTAGCTTCAAGAAAGTTTTGGTTGTAAACAACGAAGCGCGCAACTTCAGCAGATGATACGGTGGTAAGGGTCACCGCGCCTACACCGCAGCCACGGTAAACCCACCAAGATAATATAGTTTTTTTTAAAAAAACAAGACGGTTATTATTATTGTCAACTTTTTTTTTTACCGGGGTTTACCGTTACACTGGTTACCGTGACAACCCTACCTGATCGGTCTGCTTTGATCTATTTTGAAAACTCAGATCAAAACCGATAGGGGCGCTATCGGCCGATTACGATCAAATGCCGATCCATCGGTGCATCCCTACACACTTTACTATTAAGATCTAGAGCCAGGGCCGCATAAGTCAGCCGGGAGATACCCTCAGGTTTGCTAATCAAAATGCGACCTCTTATAGAGAGGTCTCTTATGAGCCATTGATTAAGCTTCTTCTGAGTATTTTTAATTAAAGGATTAAAGTTTCTTGAACATCTTTCATGTTGATTTTCTTGTGATAATTACCCCTAGGTAAGTAACTTCATTTTGGACTGGTATATTCTCAAATTCACATTCAGAACAATTTTTAATTGCCATGAGTTCGCATTTTTTAATATTTAAATGGAGGCCGGATACATTGGAAAAGGTATTTATTACATTGATTGCCACAGAAATTTGAGATTGATCTCTTAAAAATAAGATTGTGTCATCAGCCAGTTGTGTTAGTATTAAGCTTCTACCAGCTACTGTTATACCTCTAAGAGGAATAGAATGTATGTGATAGGCCAGAATTTGACTCACTAAAAGAAATAAATAGGGGGAGATGGGGCATCCTTGACGGATACCTCTACAAATATCTGGCAGAAGTACCGCCCTTCAACTTGATGGAGCTATTACCATTTTTATACATAGTTTTAATAACAGCTTTAAAGAAAGGCCCAAAACCAAATTTGTCAAGAGACTGGAAAATGAAATTATGCTCAATGGTATCAAAGGCTTTGTAAAAGTCTAAAAATAAAATGAAACTATTGTCTTGAACAAGCTCTGGGTAATCTAGGAGGTCTAAAACAAGCCTAATATTATTGGTGATATGTCTGTTCTTCATAAAGCCTGATTGTGTGTCAACAATGATTGATTGTAGAGTTGATTTTAACCTTTTAGCAAGAGCGACAGCAAGGATTTTATAATCATTATTGAGAAGACAGATAGGCCACCAATTATCAATGAGCTTTTTTGGGTTTAGGAATTAATATCGTTAGACCTTGTGTCAAGGTGGGTGGAAGGACACCTCTTCCGATACTTTCATTGAAAACCTCTAAATCAGGGGTGTCAAATATGCGGTCCGCGGGCCGAATCCGGCCCGCAAGCGGTTTAAATCCGGCCCGCGAGATGGTTGTGTAAACTTTATTTTCATACTTAACAATGTAGAGTTAAAATAAACGTATCTTTGTGAGCAAGTTTCCTCTGTAATGAGTATAAATAAAACAAAGCTGCGCTCAAGGCTCACACAAGAACTTGAATCAAACAAAGAAAACAATCTGAAGTTTTTTTTTTATTTACTGGTCCGGCCCACTTGGTACTAGATTTCCCTCAATGTGGCCCCTGAGCTAAAATTAGTTTGACACCCCTGCTCTAAGTAGAAAAGGGGCAAAATCTTTGGAAAATGTTTTGTAGAATTCTGTTATTAAACCATCAACCCCGGGCGATTTGTTAGTTTTTAGACAATTTATTGCATCCAAAATTTCTTGTATTGTAATCAAATTTTCACAAATTTGTTGTTCAGTTTGAGAAATAGTGTTAGCAGTCAAAGAGCTTAGAAAGGAATCAGTAGATGATATGTTTGGAGGAATATATCTTTTCATAAAAGGAGCTACAGAATTGGATAATCTATGATCCTCTGTGATTGTATTATTGATTTTTAGCGTGCCAAGTGTATTGTTTGTGGCCTTGCGCTTTTCTAAATTAAAGAAATAATGAGAATTTTTTTTCTCCTTCCTCGAGCCATCTCTTCCTCGATCTGACAAAGGCACCTATACTCTTCTGGGTATAGATATTATCTAGTTAAGTTGTAGTTCAGCTAACTCTTGCTGTTCTTCACTAGTCAATAAAGAGGGGCGAATCTGAGAGAGTTTTGAAATACCCAGTATAATATTTGCTTCCTCGGCATTAGATGATTTTGCTCTGGCACTGCCAAATTTCCTCAGAAACTCACCACATTCAAACTTGAAAAGTTCCCAGTTAGATCCAAAACTATTTTCATCTTTAGCTTTTGACCAGAATGTATGAATTTACTCAGAAATCTTTACCTTAACCTCTTCATATTGTAGTAATTGACAGTTCAATTTCCAATAAGTGTGTATGGAGTTGGAGTTTTTATAATCTGAGAGATTGATGGTTATCTGAATGGCTTTGTGATCGGTGGGAGGAGTAGGGGATATCTTAATATCGACACAGTCTTTATTTATAGTTTTAGAGATCAACCAGAAATGTAATCTAGATTGTTTTGAACCAGTTTTGTTAGACCAGGTAAACACACTGGTGTCATCGTTTTTAACCCTCCAAATGTCTACTAAATTAAATTTGTCCATGAAAGACATAACAATGGAGCTGGACTCATTTGGTTTCCTTGGTGGCCATTTGTCAGTTCCCCCAGTCATAATAGTGTTAACATCACCTCCCAAACAAATTAGAGCATGTGGAAAGTTTTTAAACCACGTTGTAACTGTCTTTTCAAGAGAGCGAAATAAACTTATGTTATCCTTTCTGTTATAACCATATACATTTGCATAGAAAAAATGTCTATGTTCCACCTCAATCATCTGACATATATAGTGCCCAAAGGGGTCACTTTCCATTAAAAGAATCTCTCCATTAAATCTGTTTTTTTAGAGTTGCAACTCCTGCAGAATGTACAGACCCATGTGAAAACCAAATAGTATTACCCCATAGTGTTTTCCAAAAACTAACATCCTCTACTGTAGAATGACTTTCCTGAAAAAAACAAAAATCTGATCTGGTCATTTTAGCAAATAAAAATAAAGCTTTTCTCTTAGTTACATTGCGTAACCCCCTGGCATTTAGAGAAAATAAAGATAACATAACAACAGCAAAGAACACTAACAATAAATTTCAAATATTATTGAACAACCTGTGTTGAAAAGTGTATAAAATGGAACCACCATAACTGGTACCCAGCTAAACCAATAAGTAAACTGCAACACATTAACTTGAAATTATGTTAACATACCCATATTAGCAGATGGCCAAAAAGCCACTCTTTGAATAGAAGAACCGAGTGATGCCAAAAGACGATTGTGAGGCTCTAATTAAGTGTTCCATTATGGCGATCTGCGAGATTTCAGTACCGCCAACAAAGCCCCGGCCTCCAATGAAGTACGCCGCTTTCCCTTCTTCTCGAGCTTTCCGGATGGAGGGCCACAGTTTTTGACATGAGTCTCGGTCGACTTTACATAAGTCCTCCGAGAAGTGCAAATTATTCCTCTGCAAGAAGCTGCTGCCTTTGGCCGCTTTCCAGATGTCATCTCGGTGTCTTCTGGCAGTGAAGCACAGGATGATGGCTCTTGGTCTGGGATCACCTGAGCGCTTCTTTCCAACGCGGTGTGCCACATCAATGAAGTCGGGAATCTTCTCTTTCTCCTGGGGAAAAATCTCTTGGCAAACATGTATTATTTCCTGTCGACAATTTTCTCTGTCAGACTCGGCAACACCTTGGAGCTTTAAATTCCACCGCCGCCCGTAACGCTTAAGTTCTGCTACTCGGTCCATTCACACAGCAATGTTTTTTTCATTTGAGACAACTCTTTTCTCAACGCAGCCTCTTATTCTTTATCTCAACAATTTCTTCATGCACACTTTCCACTTTTTTCTCTAGCAGATCACTTCTGGAATTTATCAAGTTAGCAAGCATCGAAGCGGCATCTTCAGAAATTAGGGAATTGTTGAGCGGGGAATTACCGACAGCTGGTTTCTTCACAATTGGGGGTTTGCTCGGTGTAACCGGGAGAGGAGGAAATTCGTCTTTATCCACTACTTTAGAGTTGCCGACCATTGTACCGTCATAGTTATGGTCGTTGTTGTTAGCTGCCAAGCTAACTTCCATCTTGTAGCCATAGATGCCTCTTTTAAGAGCTGATTTAGGCATGGTTACCTGCCCAGAAGGAGCCAGAGAGGCTTAAACTGTTGGTAGACTGTTGGGTAGGTTATTTTTAACACGAAAAAGCAGTTAAACTCGTTCAAAAAATGTTTGGGTGTGACCAGAACGGTGAAAAATGTCCTACTCGGCCACCATCTTGTTCGGCCGTGCCACCTCAAATCTCATTTTGGAGTTAATTTAAATTCAGAAAATGACCCAGAATGATGTAATGTAGGCTATACAAAAGGGAAGAGAGGTGGAGCTGAGGGTGGGGCTGTAAGGCTGAGATCAAATGTCGAACTGAAGCTAATGTAGCTACAAGCTAACATGGAGGTGGGAGCTAAGCTAATGGAGGTAGCAACCTAGCTACAACCGGCGTTAACTGTGCACAACACCAGAGCTTCTGAGTCATAGATATGCCAGGCTGACCGCTGGGTAAAACCGGGTGAAACACAAATGTCTCCTGAGAGCTCCACATGCCGGTGTCGGTACAGGATCTGCTCGGGTGCAAGATCGGCTCGGGGTCCTTGACTGTTGATGACGTCAAAGTAGTTGATTGGCTGAACATGAAACTTACGGAAGTTACGTAATCACGTTACATTGTTATCACGTTACGTTGGTCCAGGCAAATTTTTCTGTTGGAAAGATGGACAACTTTTACGAAGAAATCCATCATTACCTCTTTGAAAATACACTTTTAGCATAGAGCTGCATGTATATTAGGGCTGAACGATTTACTTCATGTGCAATTAAATTGCGATGTGACAAAATGAGATTTTCTAATCGCAAAGGCTGCAATTTGACAGCGAGTGGTTAGCGCAATGCTAATATACATGGAAAAACCCATAGGAATGCTAATGCTAAAATCACTGATTACATTATTACTAATTATGAATTAGAAACGTGCCAAATGATTACATTTGGAGTCCGATAGAAAGTAAAACTACCATCAATCAAATAAGTACAGACAGGTATTTTAGTAAAGCCAGAAAGCTTTTAACTCCAGTTAAAACTCGAGTTTTGGCTAGCAGCTATGAGCGTAACTGAACTACGCATAGACAAGATGTCAAAAACTCTAAACACAAAATACTTCAATAAACGTGACACACTTCTTTCCTGCGAATATAATTTCACAGGTGTTGCTAATAACTATGATCCTTCAAGGGATGTGCTCAAAGAGGCGTTCAACATTATGAATACAATATAGTGTTTTATTTTACAAATACCATTATAAACACAAAGTTACGTCCTAAGAAACATTATTTTAATAACGAAACTGCTAAATTCTTTCCAACAGTATAAAGATGTGTAGTTTATTTTGTCCCAGTGGGTTTGCCATACTTTGACGTCATCGGCAGTCGAAGGACCCCGAGCCGATCTTGCACCCGAGCAGATCCTGTACCGACATCGGCACCCCGCAGACAAGCGCCGCTGTGATCAGAGATGCGCAGCGCTGCCGCTGGGGAGAACTGGGTGGAAAACATCGGTTTCCATCCGAGAGCTCCCCAAGCCGGTGTTGGTACAGGATCTGCTTGGGTGCAGGATCAGCTCTGGGTCCTTCGACTGCGGATGACGTCAAAGTAGTTGATTGGCTGAACATGAAGCGTACGGAAGTTACGTTTAGGGCTGCAGCTATCAAATATTTTTGTAATCGAGTACTCTATCGAATCTTTTTATCGATTAATCGAGTACTCTAATAAATTACCCTTTTGTGTTTGTAAACCATTATATCAAATAGCATGTTATAAAATATGAAATATCTCTTAAAATGAGCAAGCAATCGCCAGTTATTCTTCAAGTTTTATTCAAAATTAGTTTTCAAAACTTCAGCACTTCAACTTTACTTCACAGTAAACAAATGCCTGTGCAAAAAATAAGTATACAACCTGAGCCGATTTTCCCCTCGTGCGAGAATCTGCTAGCCTGCAAGCCAGAGGATAACTGTTGAAGTAGCGCAGCGAGCGGCTGCGGCCCAAACAGAACCAGAACCGCTCACGGCGCAAACAGCTCGCCGGCTGTTTCCCTATTAACACACGTCCGTTTTAATTTCTACACTTTTTTTCTCACACAATAACAAGGATTGTCGAAAGCATGTTTGCCGTGGTTTTGTCAAATTATACTGATCACAAAACATTTATTTACTTTCTTTCGTTTTCCTCCGCCACTCATAAATACCCGTGTCCTCCTGCAGAAACCCCGAGGGACAACGGACGTCATTAACACAATAAAAAGTCCGACTTGTGTAAAACTGCTATTTTTTAGCACATTTTAAGTCCGACGTATTGCTACCAGATGTATGGTGTGAGCTAAAACTGAGTGCTACAAACGAAAAAGTCGCACAGTGTCTGCAGAATATATAGAAATACAGGCTAAAAAGCATTATCTTGTAGAGGCTCCGAGTCCGCTTGCAGAAGTGACATTTACAGGTGCTGCAGCACGGAGGATGTGGTGTTGTGGTAGGCTAAATCCATTTTACAGTATTTACACTGAACTACGTTTTCCGCCTTACGACGTGAAAAATGGTTCCACACCTTTGACATTTTGTGTCTTTTTCGCACTCCACCGGGGTCCACGTTGTCCGCCATGGCTTAAGAGAAAGTTAAGTTACGTTCGCTACCCGCGTGTGCATTCAGCCCAGTGGGAATGTGCGTCACTTATTTCGGTCCGGGTGAAACATGACCCCCGGGCGATTGCAAAGCCCTGAATTAATTAAATATGAATTAAACGAATCCTCGAGGCAGAGAATTTGACTCGAGGATTTTTTGTACTCGAATTATTCGAGGTACTCGAGGAATCGTTTCAGCCCTAGTTACGTTATCACATTATGATTTTGATTGGTCAGAACAAATTTGCGGAGAAACTTTTGGGAGAAAATATGTTTGAATTTCTAAAGGAAAGGTAAAATATAAGCAAATGATAAACGGTGACCCTCAAAAGCTCTTGATGTTGATGAAATGGGACAAAATGAAATATAAGAACTTTATTGAAAGACACCAAGCAATATTTTGAGTCAAAGAATGTATTTAGATAACAACTAAGGAAATTTACAGACGAACTCCACATTAATACAAACAGATATGGCTTCACATATTAGAACTGTTCTATTTTTTGTCAGTCCGATGTTGGTTTTATGCAGTTTATTATTCTTTACAAAACAAAGATAATATGTTCTTTTATTAACAGATTACAATTATAAAGAAAACATTTAAGTGTTAACAAGAATTTATTAACAAAACTGCTGATGTCTTTCCAAAACGTATGTGTGAAAGCCGAGTAGATTTGCAGTAATGTGACATGATCGGCAGTCGAAGGACCCCGAGCCGATCCTGCACCCGAGCAGATCCTGTACCGACACCGGCAGACCACGCAGCAGACAAGCGCAGTGGCAATCAGGGATGCGCAGAGCTGCAGCTGGGGAGGAGACCATACCGATAGTCGGAACCTAGATCCACCAACATGTTATAGTTCAACACCTCGGTGAAGTTAGCTTTGGGCGTTGGATATTCAACAGACATTGGACTCGCTGTTGGGAACGGTGGTTCGCTTAGGAACTATGAACAAATTTGTAGTCCTCTGTAAACGAGTACAAAGAAAATTTAAAGCTTCCATAATAATCTCCTAAATGACTCAAAATTACTTCTGACTTGTGTTACTAAACTACATTTACAAGACACAACAGTTATAACACATTTCATACAATCTGATCTTTTTTATTAGGATTTTTATCCAAAATTAAGGGATTTTTCTCAATAGCTCCTAGGTAAATTAGTCAAAATACCCAAAATCATTTCTCAATGATGTTACTAAGCCAGACCAATGAGACACAGCAGTTGTCGTTTCACAAGATCTGTTCATTTTTATTTGGATTTTTTTTAATAATAAAGTGATTTCTTCAATAGCTCCTAGGTTAATTGATGTTACTACTCAAAACCATTTCTCAATTACGTTACGAAGCCAGACCGATGAGACACAGCAGTTTTTAATCACATTTCATACAATCTAATCCAGTGGTTCCCAAACTTATTTAGCCGTGCACCCCCTTCTATGTCCCGACCATGTCGACGCCCCCCCCCCCCCCACATCGGGGCATAGCTCTCTCTCTCTCTCTCTCTCTCTCTCTCTCTTTCTCTCTCTCTCTCTCTCTCTCTTCTCTCTCTCTCTCTCTCTCTCTCTCTCTCTCTCTCTCTCTCTCTCTCTCTCTCTCTCTCTCTCTCTCTCTCTCTCTCTCTCTCTCTCTCTCTCTCTCTCTCTCTCTCTCTCTCTCTCTCTCTCTCTCTCTCTCTCTCTCTCTCTCTCTCTCTCTCTCTCTCTCTCTCTCTCTCTCTCTCTCTCTCTCTCTCTCTCTCTCTCTCTCTCTCTCTCTCTCTCTCTCTCTCTCTCTCTCTCTCTCTCTCTCTCTCTCTCTCTCTCTCTCTATATATATATATATATATATATATATATATATATATATATATATATATATATATATATATATAGAATCAGATGTCAAGCTAAACAGACGGGGTTAAAAAAATTCCCCATCACTTTCATTTTTTAAATAGTAATTAATAAACATTCGATACCATTGCAATTTCCTTTGATTTCATTTTAAATAAATATTTAGAGTGCCCAGGTAGCACATCAACAATGCAATTTAACGGTTTTCTTAAAGTAGGAACGTTTAACCTGTGCGGCCAGAGCGCTCTCCTTCCTTCTGCTCTGCGTAAACCTGAGCTGATCACCTACTTGTGCGTAATCAAATGTCAATAGGGGACAAGATATAGCCATGATGTTCACTTTTACCTCAGACCGACTCATTGCTGTTTTATGGTGTGGCTGAATCTGCGATCCGCTGCCACGCTGACTGGAATAACAAATGCTGCAGTAACATGAGATATGTGGTCAGGTTCATGAGGAGTCACTGGCTGGAGCGGACCCGACTCATCCCAGAAGCTAATATCTTAATTTGACCTTGAATGAAAAATAACCTCTTAAAAGTTTTTATTGTGGTGGAGGCAGTGTTCATTTCTGCCTTCAGTCTGACGGCGCGCCGCAGTTAAAGCAGCGTGCGCGCTTATTGAATCTGTGTGTGTGTGTGCGCGCGCGCGCGGCACAGCCGCTCAAGTCACCGCATCTCGTTATTGGCGCTATTTAAACTTCTGCCCAGCCCAGATGTGCTCACATGTGCACCCGTGAGCCGTGGTTCCGCTGGAACGCGTCTGACCTCTGACAGACGCACTCTGAACTTCAGATCTTCAGCGCGCTGTCAATAGCCTGAATGGGAATCATTTCTTGTTATTTAGTTACATCCACAATGTTCTGTGTGTGAGGTTTACAACGTCAGAACACCTGCATGAGACAGGTGTTAATTACAATCTGCCAGAATGACTCACCACCTTCAGATTTCTCCAACACCGTTAAAAATGATCAAACACGGAACATATCGGCGTGCGCAGTCCAGAGTGCTGAAGCTCGACGCATTGTTATTATGAAGCTATGGCACATGTGGAGGACACGCGCGTGCAAAAATATACTTGTTTTCAATTACATTTATTGTGCCCGCTTACTTTTTCTTTGGCCCACCCACAAATGAGTTTCTACAATAATGGTGACACATGACAGACTTCTCTGAGCTCCGCAGCCATTACACTTTTCACCTCACGCACCCCCTAGCGGCAGCTCGCGCACCCCCAGGGGTGTGCGCACCACACTTTGGGAATCCCTTATCTAATCTATTTTCTTACAATTTTTATCAAAAATTAAGAGATTTTTTTCAATAGGTCCTATATTAATTGCTCTAAATACCCAAAACCATTTCTCAACGATGTTACTAAACTAGACCAATGAGACACAACCGTTTTCATCACATTTCACAAGATCTAATCTTTTTTTATTAGGATGTTCATGGAATAAACAAAATAAGAATCCGCACACTAAATCTACGACGTAGGAGTTTATTGGTCAAGCTTTTGGTCAGAAACCTTCATCGGGAATTCATCAATTTATTGAGAAAATTAAGATCTTTTGAAGAAAAGAGAAAAACAATTATCTACCTTTCAGAAGAAAGGTAGACCTCCCGTCTTCTTTAAACTGCCAAGAATCATTCCACCTATCAAAATCAGAATGAATTTTATTGCCAGCGCTCCAGCGAACCAGAGCATAGAAACTTGACTCCATAGTACAACCTGACCAAGGTTACACACAAACATATAGACAGGACAGATACAGGCAGACCATGGGAGCAGCCATGACGGCGCTCCTTTAGCAGATGAATGAGGGAATACATGAGGAGAGTTCAGGGGAGGGAGAAAAAAGGCATTAACAGGGTTACACCGGCAGGGTGTAGCACTCAATGCAAAAAAAAAAAAAACACCCAACATGTAGCACGGACGTCACAGTTCACAACATGAGACCCGGTAGGTAGGAGGGAGGGGCTGGGACCCTGGTTTCCTCAGCGGGGGCTGCCTGTGGTGCTCAACCAGCTGAATCTGCAGGTGGGAGGGAGGTCATGGGGAAGCACAGAGAGCAGAGAGTGCCGTCAATGTATGACCTCGCTAGAGACTGAGGGGGGGTGGTTAGAGTTTCACAGCATTTGTCTGCATTCCTTCCATCGTGGGTTTGGTGCACGCAGCTCCAAGGCTGCTTATGGCGTCAGATTCGATAACAGAACTTTGTTTGGGTCAGGCAGAGATAATTTTTCCTCTCTGCCTTAAGTCTGTATTGATCATTCAAGTTCTCCAGTGAAGCCAATTCGGTGATTAAACATCTCCACACCGTCCGGTGACCCTTTCCGTGATTATATCAATCTTGCGCGCTAACACCGGTAATGCAGCTAAGACATTGTCCAGCGTGCGATTCACCTCGAGCAACGTCCCAGTCTGTGAGGTATCCACACGGACGGTGCCGTCCATGGTTGTGGGTTGCCCTCCAATCGCTCCCGTCATCCCAATTTTACGGAAAGCCAGATATCCTCCCACTCTAATCAGAAGAAATCCAGCGATCATCAGGCCAAATATCCACATCAGGGTTTCCCTTACATAGGCGTAGCCGTGGCGGGCCGCCACGGCTGAAATCCCACCGCCACGCCTACAACATCCCAAGTTTTATTGATGTTTTTTTTTTTTTTTTTTTTTTTGTTGCGCGGTTTCCCGAAGAAGCAGCAGGAACTACTGTGTTGTTGCTTGTGATCACAGCCGGCAGGTAGCAAGGAGGAGGAGGCAGGGCAGGGTGGTTACAGCTATGAGCGTACGGATAAAGCATTTTTGACGAATACGAGCAAGAAACGAGTGTAAAACTCGAAAATATCCGTAATCGTGCTGAATGAAATCCTCATTGGGTAACTGACTGTCTTCACGCTCTGTGATTGGCCAGTCAGATAGAGCGCCCGCCCCTCCCTACACACAAAACTGCAGCCGGGAGCTCCGTCAGCTTGGCCCAGGCATCAACGCACACACACAGACAGTAAAGCCGGGCGGACACTGTGCGACTTTTTCACTTTTTTTGAGCAGATTTTCCACTCGTGCGAGAATCCACACGATCGGGGCGAGTTTTGCGCTGAGCGTCGTGTAGTGTACTGGGGGGTTACAAGAGGCGATTAACACCACGTGACCAGCTACCGATCAGCAATCGTGAGCTCGCACGGACTTCCGGAGTGTTTAATATTTATCTCGTTCCTCATGAGGGTTGAAGCGGCGCAGCGAGCAGCTGCGACCCAAAAAGTACCAGAACCGCTCACGGCGCATTCGCCATCCTGCATCAACTCCGCTCACCCGCTATTTCCCTAATAACACATGCTGTTCGTTTTTATTTCAGTTTTTTTACTCACAAAGATTGTCAAGAAAGCGTGTTTGTCGTGTTCATGTCAAATTAAACTGATCACAAAACACAGATTTACTTTCTTTATTTCGTTTTCCTCATCCAACCCCCATAAATCCCCGTGTGTCCTCCTGCAGCACTCCCGAAGGACATCAGGCAAAACAAGACAAAAAAGTCTGTCGTGATGTGTAAAAACTGCTATTTTTAGCATATTTTTAGGTCCGGCGTGTTGCTACCAGACGTACAGTGAGCACATGACTCGTGAGATCTGCCCTGCGCTGAACCCCCCCCCCCCCCCCCCCCCCAACACCACCACCACCACCACCACAGCTGGAAAAATTCCTAGGGGAAACACTGCACATATCTTCGACGTCCTCAATGGACAGCTGAGAGAGACAGGTGATATTCCACTTTTTCCAGGAATCGAACATATATCCCGCTGCATGTGTCCCCTGAGGACAAGCGCGAGCCCCCTCCTCCGTTCTCATTGTAGAAAAAATCTTATCAATCGCGTTGAATGACCAATTAATTAAATCAATGCTGAAAAATAGTGATTGCAGAGGAAATGCAGAGAAGCGCTCTGTAGGCAGACAGGACAAAAAGAGCCTTGGGAGAACACGGATAAGGGAGCAAGAGGCAGAAGCGACTGTTCTCTGTGAGCGCTTCTGTCCTTCATACCGTTTCAAACTGTCTCGCTTCTCCTCACCAGTTTTAAACCATTTTGGTTTCATCAAGAAATCCCATCCCTGTAGTGGCGCCATCTTCCTGCGTGCTTGTGTGTTTCTAGCGTGGTTCCACTCCATCTTTTATAGTGCCGTGCGCAGGTTCACGTGACTAGAGGCATGCAGGTTTACGTGCGGGAATCAAAAACGGCGGCTTCCTACAAGGAGCGGCCATGATGTAGGTGAAAATTGGATTCCACATTGGGAAAGTAAATATTATGTTCAGGTTATTTTTACCACTCTTCGTTAGCATGTAGCAATTATTAGCCATCATCTTTCATCAGATTCCTGAACATGGAAACATCCCAGACTGCTGGAGAGTTGCTGAATACCTGACCCAAGTCTCTTGTTTGACATCATGGATGAAACATCACCCAGTGGCTCCTCCTGCATCAGATGAACCTGGTGTATTTGCACAACCTATAGAGAACAGCAGCATCCTCAAATGGAAGAGTATGTTTTACAGAGGGGGTCCTCCGGCTTCCCAGACGACAGTGAATGGACTGTCCATGCAGAGGGACATGGCCACAGGGTTGTAACACCAAGTTGTTGTGTCCGAAGAACTCGGGACAGATACTCAGACCCACATGGACAATATAAAGCTGTTATCCCTAACAGAAGCTAACTACATTAGACAAAGACTATGGCGGACACTCATTAATTTTATTTACCATTGCTAAATTACCTTTGTCCATATGTGATCACTGTGTATATTTGTAGTAATTTCTATTTTTTTCCTTTTTCATTTTGCAGGGTGTTTCATTTGTTTTTCAAATGCAAAAGTTTAATTAAAACAACAACTCTTGGATTCTTTGTTCCAAACACCAAAGTTAAACACATCCATAAGAAAAACGTCTACTCTACGTAGTGTTCAGTATCCAGTATCAATATTCTACATTTATCAAAGACCTAAATGATTCTAATAAAACTGGTTAGCGTGCAGTGATAAGCCATTTTGTGTTGGATCCCTCAGAAGCTGTCCAGCATCTCCATGCTGTGGACCTATATGCCTGAAACACAGAAATATACAAAGAAAACATCAATTTGGCATTTAACTTTTTCTACAACAACAGTTAGTATCAAAAACAGAAAATATTCTAAAAAGTTTTAATTAGAATTCTGCATAGAGACATTCATGACTCACATTTAACATCTGTTAATGATAAACAAAATTCACATGATGCAGCTCTTTGTAGTCAACTTTAAAATAGACAATTGTATCTGAAATACTTTGTGTTTAGTAACTTTTTGTTCCTTTATAGTTGTGCAGTTTAGCTTTTTCATTATTAATAAATAAAAGTATTTAGTACGCAGTATGCAATTTTTAAAGTATCAAAATAATTAAAATGGGGAAAATAATTATTACAACTGCTGTGAATCAATTATGCTGCCACAGCCCCACCTAGTGGGCAACTTTTGTTTCTTATTGTCCATTTTTCCTTAGTGGGACGAGATCGCCCCCGTGACCTGACTCGCTTCTCCATATAGACCAAGTAGTGCTCGCTGCAGAACCACAAAGGCAGAGCTGCACCAGAAGGTGGAGCTGCACCAGAGTCAGCCCTGCCCATTCCATCAGAGTCAGTCCGATTCCTTCCAGTTGTCAGACTTAATAGCATTCTGGAACCAAAGAGGGTGTTACAGCTAGTATCATCTAAAGAGCAACATTGAGGACTGAGTTGAGAGGTTAATTGAACAGTTTTTGTAAAGGTTCCATATAATTAAATAGCTAATTTTTGGAACTTTTTACCAAAAAGTGGGGCGACGGTGGCACAGGAGTTAAGTGCTCACCCCGCAGTCAGAAGGTTGCAGGTTCGAGCCCCGCTCAGTCTGTCGCTGTCGTTGTGTCCTTGGGCAAGACACTGGGCAAGACACTTAACCCACGTTGCCTGCTGGTGGTGGTCAGAGGGACTGGTGGCACCTGTGCTCTGCAGCCTCGCCTCTGTCACTGCGCCCCAGGGCAGCTGTGGCCACATCGTAGCTCATCCCCACCAGTGTGTGAATGGGTGAATGACTGGTTGTGTTGTAAAGCACCTTGGGGGGTTCCAGGACTCTAGAAGGCACTATATCAAATACAGAACATTTACCATGTTATATTGTCATTTCCTCATAAGAAATACCCCAAAGCCATTTTTGGCCTCATTCACACATTTTCCTCCCATCTCAGCTTCAATTTGGTCTCCTCCCCCTGTATATTCTGTGAATTTTCTTGCAAATTATTTCTGAAATGACTTCTACTGAGGCACCACCAGAAAAACCATACATCCCATCTACAAAGATGCACTGGATGGCACCATTACATGTGACGTCACTTGCTTCTTATCAGATGTAGTGGTGAAGTGGTTATAGAGCCAGATTGGCATGAAGTTTTGCTCAGGTTCGCCTCCTGGTAGCGGCATAAACTTTTTTCTTCCTTTCTAGCTACACTTGCCAGTACTATGTTTACAACCATTTATTGGTATACCGTTTAAAATATAATGACTAATGTGTTTGTTTGTTTTTTATTTATTTGTTTATTTAGCCAGTGTGAGTTCATTTGTGAGCAGAGTTTCAACTAAAATGCTGTTTAGGAACGACCAAATTAAAGGAACTTTTAGAGACATAAATATTTTGCAGAAAATAAACATTGCAACTAAAATATAAACAAATAAAACGAACCGAGGACAATATTTTCCTGATATAGGGTTTAGTACTCAAGGGTAAAACAAGTATCTGATTAGAAGGCTACTTGAGTACTGAGTATCATCTGATCTAATATTTTTAAAATGATGGCATCAAACAGACAAAAAATAAGAAGTTATGGGCAAATATTGGTATTTTAAAGACTAAAGGGGAAAAAATGTAAACAAATAAACAACATAATAACAAAATAACAAATTTTAGGCAAAATTTAGACACAAACTGAGGACAATATTTTCCTGATATATGGGGTTTATTTAGTTGTCTGAAAATATAACACGTTTAAAAAAAATACCGCGATAATGCCGAAAACCGTGATAATTTTGGTCACAATAACCGTGAGGTTAAATTTTTACACCGTGACAACCCTAATGGATACTTGGCATCCTAATGTGGGGAATCTGTATGTTCATCTTGATGAACATAAGTGAGTCCTTTTCTGATGATCTTGAGTTCTTTCTCCTCTGATAGGGTCATTTCTCTCCCACCAGGCTAGCAATTTCCACTATGGCAGCCTCCACATTTTGGCTCACAGGCTGCTCCAACGCTCTCCCATCTCCACCATTCAAGAAACTCACGGTTGGTCATGGTCATATGTTTAGTTGCATTGGGAAAGCTGGGATGTTCCGGGATCTGATTTATTAATAACTTCCTTGTATTTAACAGCAGCCATTCTCATTGACCTGGCAAAGTGGGTCTTTGACTCTTGTGCTGTCACCTCCACGTTCTCAAAAAGATCTGGATGAGCTCCTCCTACAGTCCAACCGAGTGGGCTTTGCCACAAAACAAGATCCCCAACATCTTATACCCTTTGTGGGGCAAGTCTTCCCTCTCTGTGACTGATGAGAAGTTCCACTTTTTTGAGCCTTCTTAGTTCTTCTTGTTTGACTTGCGGAAAGAATCTTTGTAGTCTTTCAGAATCAATGGTTTTATTCACCTTTGCGATTTCATCTAGTTCACAACAGACCACTTGATGGGCTCTGATTGCTCCAGCAGGTGTCACTCTTCTGACCCCGAGAAGATAACTTTTAGTCTTCACCTCCAAAGTCATTCCACCCACACCATACAACACTAAAGTCACATTTTCACTTTGTAACTTCAACCTGTCAGCAGCCTTATGGATGATGGAATTTGTATCAGATGCTAGATCCACCAGTGTCCCAGTTGTTTGGCCTGCATTTGCAGTCACTTCCATCAGCATTAGGATTACAGGAAGCTCACAAAGCCTGTACTTTTCTAAAAGTACAGACCGATTGTGGTCAGACTTGGGTTTTTGTGAGTTGTTGGTGAATGCTGTTCTGCATCTGTCAGTCATCTCTGGAGTAAGTTCTGACAGGAAGTTCTCTTGCTCATCAGTGAGTTTACTCTTCCTTCCAGGCATTCCTCCGTGCCCATCATTCCTGCTTTTCTCCCTGATGTTTGCTTTTGGGCAGAGGAAATAATGCTCAGAGGTTGACCACAGGTTTATTTGGATAAGGTCACTGAGCTCTTTAAATTTGCATTTAGCCTCAGTTGTAGTCTTTATGATGTCGGATTCATCTAGAATTGTTCCTTTATCTCCATCTTCCTCTTTGCCTCTGGCCTCAACCAGTAGACCATTTTTGTAATAAGATGCCTCCAGCAGTCTCCTGAAGTGGTCTGAGAGTTTATTGAACTCATCTAGCAGTTTCATTTCCACCGTGTGTTGCTTATACTGAGCCAGGATCCTCTGGAGGTTTCTTCCTGTTAAAATTTCCTGTTGACTCTGGCTGCATGCTTGCTTAGTATGAGGACTGCTGTAAAGACACTGACACTAGTCGATGCAGTTTGCTGGGTTCCTTATATAGGAAACTTTTTACTGATTGGCTTTATGAACTGAACTGTATTGGAATGTTTACTGTGTTAAGAACCTTGAGACGACTCTAGTGATTTGGTGCTATACACATGTTTGCGCCTCTGCTCCACAACCGCAATGTTGTTGTTCACACGGTCAATCAAGTTGCAGCTACATATGTGAATCGCCAAGGCGGGGTTCGCTCTGCTGTGCTTCTGAGGGTACCCAGAACACTTCTGTGCTGGGTTCAGACACAACTTCTGTCTCTAAAAGCGGTTGACGTCGCAGGCATTTTGAATGTTGGAGCGGACATCATGTCCAGAAGTGGCCCAAGTAGCATTAAGCATTGGCTACTTATTTATTAAATGATAAATAAGATGTGGTGTTCCATATAAATATGAAATATCAATCTAATTGGTCTTTGAATATTTTATTGAATATTCCTTTAGGTTCTTTGAGTTATTTAGGTAACATACACACTTCACATTCAGGCAGTCGAGAATATAGTTTTTATGAAAATTATTTTAATTATATTTTCCTAAACTAAATGATTGTACATGACAAAGTATGAATGAAATAATGGTTATACAGATAACTGATGATGAATGAAATGATGGAATGTGAGCTAGATGTTTTAGCTAAACCTTTCTTAAGTATCTGAGAGAGCTTGTGAAGTCTGGGTTGTAAAATCATTTTGGCTGTATGGTTTTATGAGCTAGAGATTTGTTTATAAAACCATCCGACACAATTTGTGCTGGGTCTACACACCCTTGTGTGAAGATCCCCAATCGATCCAGGGGGTCAGGAGGTCGATAGCTGTTGATAGTGTGGATCTCTGGTGCTGGAGCTAGTAGCCAACTCAGAGTATGACTAGGGCTGGGCGATATGACGATTTTAGACCGTTTTATGATCTACACATCTGACGGTCTGTCATTTTTGAGAGACCGTTTTATCACGATTCACAGCTCTGCTGTTGAATTTCTGCCTCTGAATGAAAAGGGAACTTACCTCAGGCGAATGACACGCCTTTGTTTGACCCTTAACCAATCAGAGTGAGTCATAGTAATATATTAGTGCCCCACTTGTTTTCACCTGTGTGTGAACAAACATGGCTTCGCCGTGGCTGAGCGACACGTTCCGAAGAGGAACGCAGGGTTTCCTTAGCGCGCGGCGCATAACAACTTAGAGACGTGACATGTCTCGGAGAAAGCGTAAAAACACGTTGGACGCTTCTTCTGAAGCAGGAAAATAACACCGCTTCTTAAGCAGAGCACGACGTCACCTCGGCTCGTTCACCCTCTGCCGAGCCGGTGTCTGTACCGGACTGAGCTCGGTCACTGGGTCGTTGGAGCTGCCCCGTGACTGCCTGATGGAAAACCAGCGGGTTTCATCAGACTCGTAGTTTCTTGTTTATGCTGGGACCCCCTGTAATTTACCGCTCCCTCCTGCAGTCTTCCCCTATTAACATTTAAAATGATTCTGTAAACTCCGTGTATCAATAGAAACAATCTCTGCCTCTGCCAGCTGCAGTAAATGTAGTTTCCAAATAATAAGAGGTGCATTCATCTGTGTATCTCCTTTGACCCGCATTAGTGATATTTTCAGCACCAGAACAGTGAAGCAAAGAAAGATTCCTGAGTTTGTTAGTAATTTTATTTATTAGGTGCATCTAACCTGTTCTATTTTTCTCTGAAATGAGATCAAATCAGTGCTTCTATGGGTTGTCTCCAATCTGCGCTGGAAAATTTTACTTTATTTAGAGACTTGTTGCAGAAAATATTCAGAATGCACAGTTTTTTGCCAACACAAGCGATCTCTGGTCCAGCCGCACATCAGAGCCGTATTTGAGCTTAACTATCCACTACATGAGCAACTGGGAGCTACATAGTATTTTGAACAAGTTAATGTTTGCGCAATACGTTTGCAATTGACATGTTTGCACTTTAAATATGTTTACGATTTTAATTTATGTTAAGTTACTTGAAAAACGAGAAAAACAGATTTTTGTAATTGTTTCTCTCAGGGCTTTTATCATCTCTGGTGCGAGTTTAAAATATAAGTGTGTTAGCACTGTGCTGATTATCCCTAATATGAATAAATGTTTATTTATTCAATGTTTCTCTTCTTTAATACGCAATTGAAGTTATGCTATTCATGGATAAAAATCGTGATAAAATCGAAATCGTGATAAAATATTGGAAAAATCGTGATATTCTATTTTTGCCATATCGCCCAGCCCTAAGTATGACCCGTCTAGTCTGGGTTATCTTCAGGTGACAGCTGGAGAGTCTGTTTTGTGTGTAAGACTGTTTGGTGGCTCTTAAAAGAGCCATTGTGTCTAAAATCACTTGCAAGCGTTTCAGAGAGGCTTTGACCTTGAGGTCAAAAGATAAGATGGTCTCAAAATGCTTGTTCACCCGATTGGCCTTATCGAGTGCATGGCGAAGACTAACTAGATCAGGAAGTAATTCCTGTTTTTATCAACCTTGTTGATAAATTAGGTAAATCAGAATTTGACACGTTTAAAAGGCATTACCAAAGTACCTCAGTCACTCCATCCCTCAGGAGACGAGCTATGTTCGCTGTACACTTTTATAGGGCCAGGACCTCTGAAGGCATGTGTCCACAAAGGCTCTTCAATGATTGGATAAGGGATGAGGAGTAATCCAATAGGTGATGGCTTAACGGGCTACGCTGTACTCATAGAATCTGGGGTTACAATACGTAACCGTTATGCAAGTGTTAACATGTCCTTAAAAATAATTTATATTAGTAATAAAATAGTTTTTGATACCTTTAGTTTCAATGATGACTAGTAAAAATAATATTTAGACTAGGATCAATAATGCTGTTATGTAAAATAGAAATTTGGCTATAATTGTCAATGGGTTAGGCACAGACGGGTCATGTTTTGGCTTACAGGTTGGTGCCACAACAAGTTGCTTTATTAATTTGCTGGTAATTGCACATTTTGTGACACAACTTTACTCTGTTTCCTTTTACTTAAACAAAATGTTGCAAAAGCTTCGATATTTTTTCCCCCGGCATTTTCTTAGTGTGCCAACTTGAAGAAGTTTTAACAAACTGTGAGACTTCATATTGGGTGACGAACTGCAGCTCCTTAACAGGGACTTTTGAATGGAAAATTTACTAAATTTAGCAGAGAACAATATATATTTTAATACCTTTTCAATAAGTGGTGTGGTGATCATCAACATATACATATATGGACAATGGGTTTCCATAGACTCCAATAACAAGTTTTTGAGGAGAAATGGGAGGTGGCCACCACCGCCATTTTGACGGTGTCAAAGGTTCCGTCAAGCCCAGACAATTCCACAAAAGGGAAGAGAGGTGGAGCTGAGGGTGGGGCTGTAAGGCTGGGATCAACTGACGACACCCGGTCGAACTAGCTACAAGCTAACCTGAAGCTGACCCAAAGCTAATGCGGCGGTGGGAGCTAAGCTAACGGAGGTAGCAACCTAGCTACAACCGGAGTTAACTGTGCACAACACCAGAGCTTCTGAGTCAGAGATACGCCGGGCTGACCGCTGGGGAGAACCAGGTCGAACACTGAGGTCTCCTGAGAGCTCCACAAGCCGGCAGCCGCACAGCAGACAAGCGCCGCTGTGATCTGAGATGCGCAGAGCTGCCACTGGGGAGAACCGGGTGGAAAGGTTTCCATCTCAGAGCTCCACAAGCCGGCAGCCCGCGCAACAGACAGGGGCCGCGATCAGACAGAGATGTGCCGAGCTGTGGGGAGGGGAGAACCGGGTGGAAAACATTGGTTTCATCCGAGAGCTCCACAAGCCGGCAGCCCATGCAGCAGACAGCCACGGCGATCAGAGATGCGCCAAGCTGTGGGGAGGGGAGAACAGGTGGAAAGCATCGGTTTCCATTCGAGAGCTCCACAAGCCGGCAGCCGCAAGCAGACAAGCGCCACTGGGATCTGAGATGCGCAGAGCTGCCGCTGGGGAGAACTGGGTGGAAAGGTTTCCATCCCAGAGCTCCTCAAGCTGGCAGCCCGCGCAGCAGACAGTAGCTGCGATCAGACAGATGCGCTGAGCTGCGGGGAGGGGAGAACCGGGTGGAAAACAGAGGTCTCCTGAGAGCTCCACAAGCCGATAGTAGGAACCCAGCTCCACCAACATTTCAACCCATTTTCTAAAGTGCAGCATTATGTTAAATGCACTGGGTTTTACCCTATTAAATTTAAATTTCATGGTTAAACAGTACATGTTAAAATCTAAGCTCAGCTCTGCAGTGACCTAAAACACATAAATGTAATTTTACTTACCAAAAAAAAATGAAGTGGAGACTTCTTGGACGCTCTATTAGTGTAATTAATACCACAGCAAGTCATTTTGTCCAACGTTTGCACAAATAATATCCAGAAAAAGAACGCACAAACGGCACAACTAATGGTCTACGTTGAGAGACTGAAAATGACAGAACAGTTTTCAGGCGAGGCCGAGGCTCAGACTGAGGCCTTTCCCCGGAGCTAGCTCTGCGGTCACGTGGGTCTGATGCTCATTATACAGAATTTTAGGCTTTTAATACACTTAAACAGAAGAGTGTGGGGGCTTGGTGGTGATTAACTGACTGGCTGTTCCTCTCCTCCTGCTTGCTCCCAGCTCCAGAGCCTCAGAGCAGCGACAGCTGGAGCAGCTTGTGGACCGTACCAATTTAAGGAATAATGGAGGGGTCATTCTCTTTGAATGATTAAAAAGACGTTATTTTGCCATTTTAATTTTTATCACTTGTGCTCTGCTTTCATTAGACAATACTATATCACTGGTAAATATGTTTATATCCTCAATTTTTTGGTGGGAGACAACTTTCTGCATAAGTGGAAGTGCTATTGAACTCCATTGTTGTTCATGTGAACTGTGAAGTCCCTTCTTGGGCTCATAATTAAGTCCCCCCCCCCCCCCCCCCCTCTTGTCCTGTCTGGCTGTGAAGGAAACAGAATTGATGTGTGAATGCTGGAGACAAGCCTTACACATTTACTCTCAGGTGGAGCGTTAAAGATTCTGCTGTAATGTCACGCCTGATACAAAAACATTATTGTCAGTGTTTTTAGATGCTTTTTAATTCCGACCGGACATGGAGACAGAGGTGCAAAAGAAAGGAAGAGAGAAAAGGGAGAGGGATGGGTTAACAAAAACAGTCAATAATGGACAAAAATCTGCTTCTAGACCTGCAGAAAGAGGAAGACAAACAAAAAAAGGGACACACAACATACAACAAGAGTAAAATATCATTGCGTCAACCTCACGAGGAAATATAAAGTCAGCATTGTTCTGCTGAACAGTCGCACAATAATAAATCTCAGTGAATTTACATTTAAAATTTAAATTTAAAGACGTGTGTTGAGAATGCCCGAGTCCATACTTAATGAGAACAACATAGAATAGAATAGAATGCCTTTATTGTCACTATACAGGTGTAAAGTGAGATACAGAGCATCTCCTACGCAGTGTAAAAAAACATACTGTGGGGGGGGGGGGGGGGGGGTTCAGTTCTGCAGCGCTATGTACATATTCGACAGTAAGTGTTATATAAAAATTATTTCACAGTATTGTTACAGTTCTGCAGCGCTATGTACATATGGACAGTAATGTTATGTATATACAATTAATGCACATAGAATTTGGTATAAATACATAGTGGTGGTCAATGGAGGAAGTGGGAAGTGGGGGACTGTGTTATCGGTGCATGTGTGAGTTCAGGGTGGTTATTGCTTTGGGGAAGAAACTGTTTTTGAGTCTGTGGGTTTTTGTATTAATGCACCTGTAGCGCTTCCCTGAGGAAAGCAGTCTGAACATGTTGAAGCCAGGGTGGAAGCTGTCCTTGATGATGTTTGCTGCCCTTCTGAGACAGCGGGAGGAATGAATGTCCATCATGGATGGAAGAGGACAGCCGATGATCTTCTGTGCTGTCTTTACCACACTCTGAAGCCTCACTCTATCCACCTTGGTGCAGCTGCCGTACCATACCGTGATACAGTAGGTTAGCAGGCTCTCAATGGACGAGCGGTAGAAGGTCAGCAGCAGGTCAGAGTTCAGTTTGTACTTCCTGAGGACTCTCAGGAAGTGCAGCCGCTGTTGGGCCTTCTTGATGACCGCTGTTGGGGTTATTAGGTAGCGAATAATTAGTAAGCGTTTACTTACGTTTTGGATTCTTCAATAAATTCTGTAAATATGGGAATATTTACTGATTTATTAATTAATTAAGATATTCTTAGATATCCCGGGGCACCATTCCCCTTTTAACCGGGGAAATGAATCCAAAACTCTTGTCAGTTTATCTTAAAGGGTGGAATCTAGGAGCAAAGATTTTACATCGACACAAAGAAGTTTACTGGAGACAAATCTGAATTTTATAACATTTAATTAAATAATTTGTCAAATGAATAAACAATGAAGTAAATGAATAATAACCATGTGATATAATTGAAGATGTATATTCAAAATGGTGTTCAAGGTGTTTTGTGTGTGTAATGGAGGATGTCCCAACAAACACTAAAACACGTATGAGTGTGTGAGTGTGTGTGTGTGGAAGAGAGGGGGATGTATGAATGGAGTCCTTTGTTCTCACAGCAAAGTGACTTTTCTCTCTCAGATGCAGAGTTCAAGGGATTACCTGACATTTAGTGGCTTAAAATCACAGTAAAATTAAACTTAAACACTTCAAAAGTTAACAAAACAACAAAAGGTCACTCCTAGGCAATATCTAATGATCTGTTGAAAGCTGTGGCCACAGCTTTCACACATAGACATTAATAAAGGAAACGACCTTGCTTCACGAGTGTCCGGGTGGCGTTTGGTCCGGAGATGGAGAAAAACACGAAGCTACTTTTAAACGATCTGCGGCGATCGATTATTTTGGTCTAGAAGAACGGGAAAGATAAAAGTTTAAATGAAATAAAACTTGCAGGAGCAAAGCCTCTGAGCGAAGCAGACGTCCCTCGTCGTTCAAACGGGTTATATGTGATTTACTCCGTTGTTCCTCCCCACGAGTGTCTCTCCACGGGATCAGCTGGACAGAGAGCAAAGTTTCTTTTGTGCTGAGTTTGATAACTTACAGCGAGCTTGATGGAGCTGGAGTTGCTTTTTGCGTTTCCAAGTCCTGCTTTTAGCGGTTCTGTGTACGATCTGCTCCAGCAGCCAGCCTCCCGCTGGCTCACGTTGATCAGAGCAGTAGCAACGAGCGTCCTTTACAGCCAGTGAACTGGGCATAAGAACAACAAGGACGTTGTTCTGTTGTGATTTATAACCTTCGAAGCTGGCGGGAAGGCTCCATGAGCTCCTGCACATGCGCAGAACGTGTTTCTGGTATTAGGCGGTGACGTCTTCACATTGCTTCCGGGTGCAAAGCATCATGGGAAATGAAGTTTCTGCTGGCGCTGATGTTTAATATCTGCTTTTCAAAGCAATTTAGCAGTCTTTGGAGAAAATTACTGCAGCAATTTCTCACGAGGGCATACCCTCAACATTCCCCCTTTTGGTTTCGGGGATCGCGCCCAAAGCTCGATCATCGGAAGCACAGATGGGTTTGTCCCTCATGATGTCGGTCGACTTGGTTGTCGGAAGCACAGATGGTGTTTGTCCCTTAGGACGTTGGTCTCCTTGGACGCCTTTGTTCTTTGTCTTTGTCTTGGATCCTGGCGCCTTTGGTCTTTGTCTTTGTCTTGGATCCTGGTCAGACACAAAACAAAAGAGGATAGGAAACGGGATAGTCCCCAACGCGCATAACGAGAAGAAGCCACCCACGCAGGTGGTACGCAATGATGATGTCGTCCATGCGAGAGGTAGTAGTGTAGAAGGAGGAAGGTCGGTGGGCGATTAACTCCAAGAGGGGACACAAGGGCATCCGTCAGGGATAAAGGGGCATCTCACCGCCGGCCATACCTTTCAGTTCATGGAGCACGCGGTGATGTACGAGGTCCATGGTTCGCAAACGCGCATTGACCTATGTGGTCCCAAGATTCCCCCCTTTTTGGTCCAAAGGGTGGATCAGGACAGTCTTTGGGCTAAAACAAGGACCATAAAACTAAGAGGTACTACAATGTGCTGGTGCGGCAGACAGTCATTGACAGACTGAGCTGGGCCGGCACATAACCACTAGTTAAAATGTGACCAAGTATGAAACAAAAATACAGAAAACCCCAAAAAAATAAAAAAACATTTAACATCCAAGAAAATTCATAGCAACCTTGAGGTCTCATAAAATACATTCTTAGGTGATACATTCAGTGTGTAGCTCATAAAGAATGTGACATACTGCAACACTCAGATAAATATGTGAGGTAGACTAAAGTGAAACTACTCGTAGGGTTACAGAATAACAAAGAAAATGTTGCTCACCCCCTTTAGACAGGTGTGGTACATTCACGCTTGGATTCTCCCCGATCGCGGTCACGGGGCACACCGTAGGCAGAGGTGGAAAGTAACGAATTACATTTACTCACGTTACTGTAATTGAGTAGCTTTTTTGTAAATTTATACTTTTTAAGTCGTTTTTAAAATCTGTACTTTTACTTTTACTTGAGTAAGTTTTTAAAAAAGAATTGTAATTCGCTACATTTTAAATCATATCCGTTACTGAGTAAAAATAAATTGTAGGCTTAATAAATTAAAAATATTACGTGTAGCAGCGTCAGAACAGAAAGAGACACCTGCATGAGCACCACGTCTAAACCGGGAGGGAGGGGGGGCTACACGCTTTATGATGAGGACAAACAGCCATTTTTACCGCAGTTTTGCTCAAAAACAAAAGTTCTGTGATCAACTCGCTGTTTACCTCCTCTCTCCCTCCTCTCCTGTGGGTTGGAACCCGCACCTTCGCGCACCGGTGTGACGTCATCAGAATTCTGCTCGGTTCGGCAACCAGACTCGGTTCCGTGTTTGAAATGTGTTTCCATACCGCGCACGGAAGCGGCAAAATTACATTTAGCACTCCTAAGAAGCGGATTCTCAGCGCTCTGCTCATAAAACAGAAGACCTGCAGGCCTCTGTGAGTTAATCCTGATGCTGTTCAGGTGTAAACATTGTGCTCCATCCCTGTGTTTGAACTCAGAAGTTGCTCCTTGATGCCACAGATATGTGATGATTTAGCTTGTTTCTTTATTTTACTCCATAATAAGAGATTAAATTATTACAAAAGCAGTTCAGTGTAGTTAAATTAGTCATTCACATGATTCTAACATGCTGCAGTGTGTGTGTGTGTGTGTGTGTGTGTGTGTGTGTGTGTGTGTGTGTGTGTGTGTGTGTGTGTGTGTGTGACTGCATAAGACAGCATGGCTTCATCAAATCCATGCATCCTATATCTTGGCTGAAGTAATGGCTCAGGAAAATAACTTGTATTTAATAAACAATGACGTCTCTGCATTGTTTATGATAATGTTTTATCTTATATTGGACCTATCTTTGGTCTGGGAGGTGTAACTTATCATGATACACGCCTTTTAAAACATGTTAAAGTTTTACAAGAGGAGATAAATGCATGAATTTGAAGTTCATATTTGGAGACCAACCTTCACAGTTTGGAGGCTCACGCTGGTGAGGAGACACCATTAGTTCTAGTAACACCTGGGCTCCCACGGCCTATTCTGACAGGATGGATGTTACAGGACCCTTAAGGATTCCAGTTGGATGATTGGAGGATTATTTAGGAGGACTGGAATGAACAAACTGCAGTGGTGAAGGGTTAAAGGTATTGGCTCGGCATTAAAATTGTAGAAATGCAAAATAACTACACTTTATTATCTATATAAACATGTACTGGGTCCAGTTTTTCATTTTATTAAGGACTTTTGTCATAAATGATTACAGAAAATCCAAATCCTCTCTTCCAGACAGTGAAGAACTGTGTTTCACATACGTCACTCCAGCACGTAAAACAAGCTAGCTGCTGATGCTAATATTATGAATCACTGTTATTTGTTTACTTTGATGCTCCTAATTATTACGTAAAATTGCGTTTACAGCTGCAGCAAAAGGTCTGAGCCATGTGTCTGTGTCCTACACGCATTTTTAAATAACAGGTCTGATCTAAAATAATAACCTACATCTATAAATCCATCTAGAACCGCACCGCTACTTCTGGACTCCAGACGAGTCCCGTTAGCATGACTGCAGCAAAACTAACCGTGTTCGCTCCGGTAAGGAAAGAACAAGTCCTTTGGGAAAGCTACGACACACACACACACACACACACACACACACACACACACACACACACACACACACACACACACACACACACACACACACACACACACACACAGAGAGAGATATAATCTAAAAGATGATCTCTATATTTCAACATTAGAACCTCCATGACGTCCTGGATTAGTGCAAACAACGAATTGAGCTAAGGAGTTACTCCAGCATCAGGAAGATTTATTCTGGTAAATTGTAGGTTCATTATTTTCCAGAGTTATATCAATAAATACACACAGCAGTAAAACTGTAGATTACTGAACTATATTGGGACACATGATGGAGCTAAGACCAGCTGAAAACTTGCCAGCTTAGAGCTTCCAGTGGAGCACAGAAATGAAATATTTAAGAAAAGTAAACAAACTGTATCGATTTTGGTTCTGAAGATGAACAGAATCCTCCTCTATGTCCAAATCAGGTCGCAGGTCTTCTGAGTCAAACGGTCTAAAACATGTCTGCACCTCTGGTAGTGATATCCAGCTGGCGGGGTCGAAGTTCGGTTGAACTTCTCCAGTAATCTAACATCCGTTCTCGTCGCCGTATCCCAGAGAAAAAACAAATCTGATGGACTAGTAGAGGCTTCAGAAGCTACATCTGATTGATGACTCATTGTTCTCTGCTATAACGCTAACGCAGAAACAGCGGAGCCAGGCATTGTTTACTACAGCTGTTTCAGCAGAGCTCCATGTGAAACTTCACCAGCTGCCCAGGGCTTAGACCGGACGTTAGTTTCTGTTTTTCCTGCGCCAGTCACAAACATCAGATTTTCTTACAATTCCAGCCGTCAAAATCCAAAAACCTTTTTCATCTGAGATTTTAATACACATTTACACATGCTGTTCAAACAAATTTTGCCTCTGGCCGATATCTTTAAATGAGTGAGTGAACCCACTACCAAAGATGAACTCTGCTAACTTTAAAAATCAGCTGCTCTAAATAAGCATTCAGGGAAAATCATGGGCTTGTGACTATAACCTAATTTATGTTCCTAGTTTGCAGTGTAACTGCCTTTGTACTTCAATATGCATATTTGTTCATTTAATTAAAAAAACGGCCACTTTGACATTTATACCCCATTGCCTTTTTTTAACTATTCAGAAGAGCCCGTCCTTGCACAGTCAAAAAAGTAACTAAGTAACTTTTACTCTGACTACATTTGAAATAAGCTACTTTTTACTTTTACTTGAGTACATTTTGAGGCAGGTAATTTTACTTGTAATTGAGTAAAATTTCATGAAAGTAATTATACTTGTACTTAAGTACAACATTTTAGTACTCTTTCCACCTCTGACCATAGGCGAGCAGGTCCATCTTATCTTGGAGTTTCTTTACACGCCTGTAGGCGGAATAAGCTATCACAGCCGTGACGAGCCATCCCAGCCCCAGGGCGACCAATGTGCAGATTAAGGTGGTATAATCTGTGTCTATGTAGCGTCTTGGGTATCTATTCATGGGCGTCAGAGTAAGATCACGCGGGGTTTGTGTGAACTTAACAAGTTCGGTTCCTTCAATCAGCAATTGCTGATCAATTTCTAAATCGATGGTAAAGTTATAACCCTGGAAAGCGTCCACGATCTCAATCTCCGAATCATGCTGTTCGAGGTTGAGATGATGGAGTGCCAGGTTTCTAGTTCAAGGTGGAAATGCCTATCGTCCTTTCAAATACCACTGTTTATTGTAGACTTAAGCCTATAGATGTGAGTTGTCACAACTATGGGAATATTTAACAGGAAACCGAGTTCTAATTTTCTGCATTAACGTGAATGGGAATTGCAGTGTCTAGGCTGTACGCTAAGTGGATTTGTGATGTACAGTAGAGGGGGTAGCAGTTGTCAAACTATCTTTGAGCAGGTCCAGTGGTACCAAGTACATGGGAATGCAACCTTCAACCAATCTGTCCAGCCTGGAACTTACTTCCCTGAGCAGGTCCTGCACCAAATCTCTCACCACTCGTGTGTACACAATATCCTGATGTATGGTTTCAGACAAAGTCTTGATTGCACTAGCGATTCATTAATCAGAGCAGAGTGTAGGTTGACAGGTACCAGAGTACCCTGTAAGGTTTTAGTAGGTATATCCTGTTAGCGGTCTAGGAGGAGGAGTTTCTCTTGGTTAGTGAAAAGAACGGCGGGGGGCCTGGTTCTTTGTCGGTTAGTACATGCTAGTGGGTTAAACGTGCACTTTCCCCGCCCTTTCCATTTCCATGCATAGAACTATGTGGAGACTATGTCCACCTCCTGCGGGGAGTCTGGTCTCCGTACCCGCAGGGATGGTTTGACGTAGGGTTTGATTTGGTTTGCATGCACCCATTTGTAGACAGGCTCCTGTCTAGCTTTGGTGATGCGTAACCTGTATGCAACTGGAGAGAGTTTCGCCACAATCTCAAATGGTCCTGACCAGCAGGACAGGAACTTCTTAGCTCTGCCTGCCGGTTGTGCGAACCGGAAGTAGAATACTTTGTCACCCACCTCGTATTCGCGGCTGGTTGTCTTTTGGTCGTAGTAGGCTTTAGCGCCTTCTACGTTGGTCTCCAGTTTCTTCTGAGCGTGCGCGAACGTAGCTCTGAGGTGCGTTTTCAAGTCTGCCACATACTGATGAGCAGTATAGGCAGTGGCAACACTGACATCCTCTGGGTGATGCAGGAGGTGCAGTGGTAGAGTCATCAATCTGCCGGTCATCATCTCAAAGGGCGTAACCCCCTTGGATCTCTGGGGAGTGGACCATATGGCCATCAGGACCAGAGGGAGCTTAACGTCCCAGTCCTTCCCGGTGGAGCAGACGTACTTTTTGAGCATGGAGACGACCGTGCGGTTCATCCGTTCGACCTGTCCGGATGACTGTGGGTGATAGGGGAGGTGGAATCTCACTTTCACTCCCAGAAGTTCAAACAGGGACGTCATTACACTGGATGTGAAATGAGTTCCCCGGTCAGAGTCAATGCAGAGTGGAAGTCCCCAACGACTGAAAACGTGCTTAATCAGCAGTACAGCGGTCGTGACAGCTGTGTCGTTTGGCGCTGGAAGGCACTCCACCCACTTTGTGAAACTGCAAGTTACAGTTAGCATATATTTGTTTCCTCTTGCCGATTTGGGAACCGGTCCAACCCAGTCGATCTGCAGGTGGGACCAAGGGAAGGTTATTCCCCTGCAATGCAGTGGTGCTCTAGCAAGCGGCTGGGATGGTTGAAACTGGGCACAGATGAGGCAGCCCTGGACATAGCTGTGTACGTCCTTGGACATCGACGGCCAATATGCTATTTCTGTCAGTGACGCGAGGGTAGCTTTTGCTCCGCGGTGACCTCCGACCGGAGTGTCGTGGGCGTATGCAAGCATTACTCCTCTGTGGTCGAGTGGAACAACCCAGCGCGGCGGGCTTTGGTCACCATGCATGTAAACAAACAAATCGTTTTGTAGTTTCAGGTGTGCGAGCTGACGATGCAGGGTTACCAAATCTCGGCTTGCGCCAGTAGGTGGTGACGGTTGTTCAGGCATCGGCCCCTTTTGGAGAAGCTCGCGGATGAGTTTCAGGTCAGGATCTTGTTCCTGCATGGTGACTAGGTCCGCGTCCTGTGGTTTTCTGCCTAGAAACACAGGTACCCCAACGGTCCGAGGTTCGTCTGCCTGTTTAGCATGGCGACGAGTAATCGCGCAGACCTCGTGAACGGCCTTGGGTGGAAGCCACTCGTCTTTGAATTCCCAGCAGGTTACCTGGTCAGCACCGAGCTTAGCAAGGCGGTCAGCTTCGTCATTACCATCTTTCTCCGGACCTAGGGTCCTGGAGTGACCTTTGACCTTTTTCCAGTAGACCATTATGCCTTTCTCGGTGGTGAGCAGATCACACGCTAGGAATAACTCCGAGTGTTTCACATCTCTGTTCCTGGCGTTTTTCATGTGGTTCTCCTTCCACCTGGGGAAGTGAGAAATGAAGCTGTGTCTAGCGTAGTTTGAATCTGAGCAAAGGACGATTTGAGTGATGTCCAAGGCTGCCGCCTGCTGGAGGGTTATCAACACTGCAGCAATTTCGGCATACTGACTAGACTTTTGGCCCAACCGGTAGTGATTTGGTTGCTTAGTGTCACAGTCCACCCAAACGACTCCAACCCCAGCACGGAGCTGGCCTTCGTGAAGGTAGGCGCACCCGTCAGTGTAGACTTTCGGAAGCCCTTGGCAAACATTTTCATCAAAGTAGCGATGATTGGATGCAGTTGGGTAGACTGCGGCAGGTGTGTCCAGGGGGCCCATGACGGAGTCAGAGTCACAGTGCTGGCAGCCTGCTAGCCCTTGTCCTAGCGCTAGCTTGGTGTTCTGACCATACTTGACCTCAATGTTGTATCCTTGGAGCACCATCATCCACGTCGCAATGCGGCTGTTTGACACTCTTCCTTCGCGCAGTCGCTGGCTATTTAGGAAGGTGATGGGCTGATGACACGTTTCAATGATCACTTTCTGTCCACCGATGTAACTACGAAAGTGTTCGATGGCCCAGACTGTAGAGAGGAGAGCTCTCTTGCAGTCTGAGAACTGGAGTTCCACCTTGCTCAGAGGCTTGCTGGCGTATGCCACAACTCTCATGTCCTGATCGTGTTTCTGCTTCAAAGCAGCGCTCAGGCAGTGAGAGGAGAAAGAAGCCTCTATGTAGAACTCTTTATCCTTGTCTGGGTAAGCCAGACAGGGTGCGGACGCCAACTTCTGTTTTAGGAACTGGAAGGAGAGTTCATGGGGTCTGTCCCACACGAAAGGTGTGTCGTTCCGGAGCAGCTCAGTGAGGGGCCTCGCTATTTCAGCGTACTCCTCAATGAACTGCCTGGAGTAGTTGCAGACTCCGAGGAAGCTCCTGAGTTCAGTCAGAGTAGCTGGGGCTTTGATGTCCTGAATGGCCCTAATGCGTCCCGCGTGGGGCTCGACACCATTAGGGCCCACCAGCAGTCCAACATACTCCACTTTGTTTCTACACCACTGTCCTTTGAGAATTGCCAATTTAGCTCCTGCGTCAGCGAGCTATTGCAGCACGTGACGGAGTTCGGCCAGGTGCTCCTCGAAGGTTCGACTCCTCATCAAGATGTCGTCGACATATATGAGGTTCCCTCTGGAAGCAGCATCTGACATGGCTTTGTGGAGGAAGATGTTGAACTCGGCAAGTGAGTTAGAGTAGCCAAAGGGGCAGCGGTTCCAAGTATACTGGCGATTTCCAAAGGAGAAAGCCAGTTTATACTGGTCCGCCGGCTCAACCTTCATGGTCCAGAAGCCGTTGGCTATGTCAACAGTAGAGAAGAAACGAGCATCTCTGACTCTGGCTAGCTCTTGATCTAAATGGATCATAGGCCACCTTGAGAGAGGTACTTGTTTGTTCAGTGCACGATAGTCTATGGTGAGACGCCATTTCCCAGTCGGTTTCAGAACCGGCCAGATGGGAGAGTTGTAAGTGGAGTTAGACTCTCTGATGATGTTTTTCTCCTTCAGCTGATCGAGGATCTCCTGGATCGACTCATAAGCAGCGAGGGGAATCTTGTACTGGCGTACAAAAGTAGGAGGGGCATTCGGGTTCGTTGGAATGCGAACCGTGTGCAAGTTTGTGTGTCCACAGTCCAGGGAGTCCCTGGATAAGATGGACTGAAACTCATAGAACAGGCTCTTAAGCTCTGCTCTCTGCTCCTCTGATTCCAGCGCATCCGCTTTGTCAAGCTGCTGGCTGACTTCGGCCTTGAAGCCGTCATAAGGTTCAGAGGAGGAGGGTCTCTGGTGTTCCGGGCTTTCAACCGGTGACCCAGATGGTTGAGTGTTTATTGCAAAAACCATTAGACACTGACCACCGTCAGTATCTAAGATTGCACTGCAAATGGGTTCCTCAGGAAGGGCTTCATGCCGCTTGATGGTAGTCATTTGCGAGGGGAAAGTACTGAATGTGTCTGCACCAATCTGTCTGTCGTTCACGAACAAAGGAAGTTGTCCGATTACGGGGACTGAAAGTTCGAAGTCATGGAAAGAGCTATCTATCAGCATGCCCAAGGGCTTTCCTGCCGGCAAGTGGATAGGACTCCGGGTCGGATTTTCGACCAACAAGTAGGCAGAACGATTGTTCAGCTCCAAGAGTGGTGTGCCACAGACGGCTAAGTTGAGCTCCAAGAAATGTGGTGATGGCTGGAAGAAGGCTTGGGTGCCTGGCAGCTTCTGATGCTTCATCAGAGTCAGACGAACAGGCACTCCTTTGACCCGTGGGGGCAGAACCGTGCTGGCCTCAACCACTGCTCGGCAGGCCTGTGGAATGGTCTGTCCGGACAGCAGGTGTTCAGGGCCTTCTGAGCGAGGCTCAGATGATGGTGTGGCCCGGGCCCAAAGGACTTGATTGCAAGTGTCCAGCTGGGCACCTAGTCAAACCAGCAGGTCTGCTCCAATGAGTGCAGGTGGCTCAAGCTGTGGTATGATGCTGAATGTATGTGTGAGCTGTCTTGCTCCAAGCTGGATAGTCAGAGAGCAGACCTCTGGCGCTTTCAGGAGCCCCTGCGGCCAAGTAGGTGACAAGAGTCGATGACTACGTGTCACACTGACCAGCCGGGGGTCCTTCTGACGCAGGTGTTCAAACGTCTGCTGGCTGATGGCTGACTTTTCCGACCAAAGAGCAAGGCGAGCATCTGAGATGTGGGTGCAGTTGATGGTGAGACCACCAACTGTGTGGCGCATATGGCTGCAGGCTGACGTTCGTCAGCGAGCAGAGAAAAGATGAATGTGTGCGGAGAGGAGTTCCAGGAGCGGTGTTGTGCCTTTGCAGGCGGACATCGTCTGTGGGAGCCGTAGGGAGGGGCATGACCTTGGAACAAGGGTTTTGCGGCTCACTTAGGCTGACTTCAAGAATGGAGGATGGTCGGCTGCTATCTGGGTTCCAGGGCTTAGGTGTGTCCACCTGGGCCCACAGTTGACCCTTCTGGCAGTTGATGAGGGGAGCTAGACGTCCAAGCAGGTCCTGACCAATGAGAAGTGGTTCAGTGTCTAGCTGGCAGACATAAAACGGGTGAACCAGAATCATGTCTTGGAAGGTGATGTCCAGCCACGCCCGGTTAGTGATACACTCCCGGGTCTGGGTGTAGCTGGTGATTTTCAGGTCACAGGGTTCTACCTGGACTGGTTTCCCGAGCGACCGCATGGTGTCAGACACGCCATGGAACAGTGTGGAGCACATCAGGGTGATTTCTGAGCCGGTATCCAGCAGAGCATCAACCTGTATTCATCCACCTACATTTGTGCTACAGTACAAACGGCGAGCATGATCATGGTTTTTAAGTCACCAAGGAACATCAGAAATTTAGTATCAGGTTTCTCTGGGGGGTAGATTTCAGGAGACTCCTGTGATCCAGCAGTAGTGTTCCCCCAGCTGATCAGGTAGGTCCTGGTCACTCAGGGGGGTTGAGCCACGCCTAGTAATGCGGACGGTGGCCCTGGGTCTGGCTTCTTAGAAGAAGACTTTGGTGTTGAGGTCTCATCTGCAGATCTCAGCTGTTCCTTCTGTTTAGCTAGGAACTGCTGAAACATTTCCTGGAGGTCGGCTTTGGTCAGGGACTCACTCGCGGACTCGCGTTCGGGACTTACCTGTGGGCGGCGCTCCTTAAACGTTCCTTTGGTCCGACCTGCAGATCGTTGGTTTTGGTTGGGCCACTTCCTGTCTGATTGTCCAGACCTAGGTGGCTGCCAGTTAGCACCCTCCTTCCCCTTCAGATGTACTGGAGCTGGTTGAAACAGCTGTCACAGCACACAACGCCCGTCTGAAGGGTCGACTCAGGTAGCATCGGCAGGCGTCAGCAAGTTCACTCTTATTTTGAAGGAACGTCGTCTTGTTGGTTCAAACGACGGAAATCTCCAGCTTGACATTTCTCAGCTTAAAATAGAAAGTACAGCTGGCCAGCCTGTACTTCTCTTTTGGCGGTGATGGATTGAGAGCTGGTTGAAAACAATGTTGAGAGTATGATGTAACTCCTTGGAGCTCGGATCGAACAGAGCTGAGGTTGAAATGGAACTGCCCATAAAATGGCGTTGCCTTATTTTATATCCCTTAATTGTTTACAAATCTTAGCAAACCGGATTGGACGACTTTCATTAAACAACCCAGATTCTGCCCTACGACAGACGAAAGTTCTGATTGGTTGAAAACAATGTGTCATGCTTTTCCATGGTAATGGAGATCAGTCTGTCTGGTGCAGCCCTGTTTATTCATTAAACACATAACTCATGACATCTTTATTTCACAGATCATTCACCTGATTATTAATGATCAACATATGCTTTGATTAGCTTTATCACGAATAAAGTACTTTAATTAAAGGAAAGCATTCTTCTTCTCTTCTTCTGTCTCTTCTCCTGGAATGTAAACATACTGAACCAAGCGTCCGACCTTGGTGATGTTACTGTGTGAAGGGGCAGCTGTTAAGGGCAGACCATTATAAGATTCATAACGCTACACTGGTGAGAGTTCGATGCAGCTTTCTGCTCAGCAAAATCAGCACCACTCTGTTGCTGGTTCAAGGATGAACAACTTATTATTTTAATCCAAGCTAAAGATTTATTTGTTTGTTTGTGTCGGATAAAAATCTCTGTGTAACCTAGCCTCACACGGGCTGCACCAATTAATGTTGGGGTTATTAGGTAGCGAATAATTAGTAAGCTTTTACTTACGTTTTGGATTCTTCAATAAATTCTGTAAATATGGGAATATTTACTGATTTATTAATTAATTAAGATATTCTTAGATATCCCGGGGCACCATTCCCCTTTTAACCGGGGAAATGAATCCAAAAGTCTTATCAGTCTATCTTAAAGGCCCAATGTGTGATATTTCATCTTATAAGTTATCAAATTTCTTGTATCACATTCTCAAATTTGTTTTTTTTTTTAATGATAATTCAAACAAGCATTTATTCTAAGCATTATTATTAGCTTTATATTTTAATATTTTAGACAAAAGAAGCAGACCGGTGCTCCATATGGCATGCGCCATCTTAAAATACAGTGACCTTTTAGGGACATACAACATATTAAGCTTCGCATTTGATGTTTGCGTTTTTAATGATGTAACCTCAAAGAAACAGCAGGGGGCAGAAGTGCGCCTTGTAAGCATGCAGTCTGACAAAGTAACTAAGAAGAAGAAGAAACTAGCCACACCGTACTTCTAGCGATGGAGGATCACACATATTCTACAAGAAACGGGATAGTTTGTCTCATCCAAGTAAAAGAAAAAGGATTTTGAAAAGTGAACAAGACCGGCGTCATGAGAACGCCGATCTTCTAGACTTTATTGCAGCTCTGCCTCTTCCTCTTGTGCGTGGGACGTTGCGGCTGGTTTGAGCAAATTCGGCTCCTTCATCTTGGGATGCTTGCCCTGCTTCTGTCGCATGTCTAACACCTCTGCCTCTCTGTGCGCTGGCACACGTCTGTCCTCTTCCTCGCCCTCTTCCTCTCCCTCGTCCTCTGTCTGTCTCCACTGATGAACCATCGGATGATATCTGACTCTGTTTACGGAGAGAAAACAATTACAGACTACACTACCTTGTATATTTCCAAAATGGCAAATAGAAATATAACATTTCTCAAATAAAATGAACAAAATATTGTCATTTTTTGTAGTCAGAAGTCATCACCAACTAGCTGCCGTTTGCTATTAGCAAACATAACTGACATAAAAAAGTTTTTCTTATTCAAAACCTATTTAGATTAAATTAATAAAATAAGTTAGATGAAAACAACTAACCTGTTCGCTGACTTGAAAGCTGGAATTAGATGATGACATGCTGCCGTTTACAGCAACACGATTTTGTATTGTATTTGTTATATTTGTTAATAAAGTTTTAAATAATGATAAAAAAAAACCTTTTTGATCCTCGGGGGCTCCAATAGCTGCAATACCGACTCTAAACTGCGTGGTGCTAAAGAGTCGGATCTTTTTACTATGATTTCTGTGAATTTCACACACGGGGCCTTTAAAGGGTGGAATCTAGGAGCAAAGATTTTACATCAACACAAAGAAGTTTACTGGAGACAAATCTGAATTTTATAACATTTAATTAAACAATTTGTCAAATGAATAAACAATGAAATAAATGAATAATAACCATGTGATATAATTGAAGATGAATATTCAAAATGGTGTTCAAGGTGTTTTGTGTGTGTAATGGAGGATGTCCCAACAAACACTAAAACACGTATGAGTGTGTGAGTGTGAGTGTGTGTGTGTGTGTGTGTGTGGAAGAGAGGGGGATGTATGAATGGAGTCCTTTGTTCTCACAGCAAAGTGACTTTTCTCTCTCAGATGCAGAGTTCAAGGGATTACCTGACATTTAGTGGCTTAAAATCACAGTAAAATTAAACTTAAACACTTCAAAAGTTAACAAAACAACAAAAGGTCACTCCTAGGCAATATCTAATGATCTGTTGAAAGCTGTGGCCACAGCTTTCACACATAGACATTAATAAAGGAAACGACCTTACTTCACGAGTGTCCGGGTGGCGTTTGGTCCGGAGATAGAGAAAAACACGAAGCTACTTTTAAACGATCCGCGGCGATCGCTTATTTTGGTCTAGAAGAACGGGAAAGATAAAAGTTTAAATGAAATAAAACTTGCAGGAGCAAAGCCTCTGAGCGGGGCAGACGTCCCTCGTCGTTCAAACGGGTTATATGTGATTTACTCCATTGTTCCTCCCCACGAGTGTCTCTCCACGGGATCAGCTGGACAGAGAGCAAAGTTTCTTTTGTGCTGAGTTTGATAACTTACAGCGAGCTTGATGGAGCTGGAGTTGCTTTTTGGGTTTCCAAGTCCTGCTTTCAGCGGTTCTGTGTACGATCTGCTCCAGCAGCCAGCCTCCCGCTGCTCATGTTGATCAGAGCAGTAGCAACGAGCATCCTTTACAGCCAGTGAACTGGGCATAAGAACAACAAGGACGTTGTTCTGTTGTGATTTATAACCTTCGAAGCTGGCGGGAAGGCTCCATGAGCTCCTGCACATGCGCAGAACGTGTTTCTGGTATTAGGCGGTGACGTCTTCACATTGCTTCCGGGTGCAAAGCATCATGGGAAATGAAGTTTCTGCTGGCGCTGATGTTTAATATCTGCTTTTCAAAGCAATTTAGCAGTCTTTGGAGAAAATTACTGCAGCAATTTCTCACGAGGGCATACCCTCAACACCGCTGAGATGTTTTCCGCCCAGGAGATGTCAGCAGAGATGAGGACGCCAGGGAACCGGAAGGTGTGGACCCTCTCCACACACTCCCCGTTGATGTAGAGGGGGGCCAAGTTGGTGCTGTGTCTCCTGAAGTCGACAATAAGCTCTTTTGTTTTCTTGGTGTTCTGGGACAGGTTGTTTTCTCAACACCATGCTGCCAACTTCAGGACTTCCTCTCTGTACTCTGCCTCGTCTCCCTTCGAAATGAGTCCGACTACTGTGGTGTCATCAGCAAACTTGATGATGAGAGTGTTATTGTGGGTCGGACTGCAGTCGTGGGTGTACAGAGAATACAGGAGGGGACTCGGCACACAGCCCTGTGGGGAGCCGGTGCTCAGTGTGCGAGTGGAGGAGAGATGAGGGCCGAGTCTCAGTCGGCGGCCGGTTTGTGAGGAAATCCTTTATCCGGGCACATGTGTGAGGAGGGAGGCCAAGAGTGACCAGTTTGTTGATGAGGATGTCCAGGATGATTGTATTAAAGGCTGAGATGTAGTCCACAAAGAGCATTCGGACGTAGCTCTGCCGCTGCTCTAGGTGACTCAGCACAGCATGGAGGGCTGTGGCAATGGTGTCTTCTGTTGATCTGTTTGCATGGTATGAAAACTGGTGGGGGTCGAATTCTGAAGGGAGGTGATCCTTTATGTGCTGAAGGAGTACTCTCTCAAAGCATTTCATAATTATAATCATTTACGTTGGAGATGGGAGACTTCTTCGGTACTGGGATGATTGTGGCTGATTTTAGACAGGACGGGATGGTTGCCTGATCCAGTGAGAGGTTGAAGAGTCTGGTGAAGATGAGGCTGAGCTAGTGTGCGCATGCTCTTAGTACTTTGCCAGGCACTCCGTCTGGACCGGCCGCCTTCCTGGGGTTCACTGCTAGGAGCACACGTCTGACATTGTGCTCCGTTACAGTGAGTGGAGCGGTGTAAGAACCAGGTGAGGATGAGGATGGTAGCAGGGCTGAAGCAGATGAGTGTTGCCGCTGTGGTGTTTCAAAGCAGGCAAAGAAGCTGTTTATTTCCTCTGCCAGCTGCATACTCAGGTTTTCAGTTTTTGCAGTGCTGCTTCTGTGGTTGGTGATGTCTCACATTCCCTGCCATACCTCTCGTGTGTTGTTGCTGGACAGGTGGGACTCGATATTCCTTTTGTGGTCTGACTTGGCTTTTTTAATCCCCCTTTTCAGGTTAGCTCGAGCAGCCCTGTACAGAGCTCTGTCACCTGACCTGAAGGTGGCATCACGGGCTTTGAGGAGTGAGCGGACCTCGCTGGTCATCCAGGGTTTTTGATTTGGAAAAACCCAAATGCTTTTGTCCACTGTCACATTTGCAGTACAGAACTTGATGTAGTCCAGTACTGATCCTGTGAAAGTTTCTAGGTCCTGGTGTTCAAATATGTCCCAGTCTGTCTCTGTGAATCAGTCTGGTAATTTGTTGAGAGCATTTTCTGGCCAGGTTGTAACAGTCCTTTTGGTGGGCCTGGCACTGCGCCTGATGGGGGCGTAGGCTGGGGAGAGCACAAGAGAGAAATGGTCGGACTGACCGAGGTGGGGGAGGGGTATGGCTCTGCTTGATGTTGGAGTAACCATGATCTAGAGTGTTTTCTCCTCTGGTGGGACATTTGACATGCTGATAGAACTTTGGGAGTACAGTCTTTATGTTGGCCTTGTTAAAATCACCTGCAATAATGTGAACCCCATTTGGGTGGGCCCGCTGCTGGTTAATGGTGTCCAGCAGGATAGAGAGCGTCGTGTTTACGTTGGCATCGGGTGGGATGTACACAGCCATGATGATCACTACTGTTAGCTCTCTCGGTAGAAAAAAAGGCAGGCATCTTACCGACATGTACTCGAGGTTCGGGGAGCAGTGACTGTTTATAATTGTCCCATTGTTACTCCAGCTTTCATGCACGTAAATACAGAGCCCTCCCCCTCTGCTCTTACCGGAGTCCTTTTTCCTGTCCCAGCGAAGCAGAGTGCGGTCTGCTAGCTGAACGCTAGCATCGGGTATTCCCAAGTGAAGCCAGGTTTCCGTAATAATCAAGGCACAGCAGTCACGAACATGGCGATTTCCCACTAGTTGTAATTCCAGGTCGTCTGGTTTTTGCACGAGGGATCTAGCGTTGGAGAGACAGAGGCTCGGCAGAGGTGGCTTGTGTGGTTTGCTTTTTAGCCTCAGCATGATGCCGGACCTGCAGCCCCACTTTTGCTTCCTTTGCCTCCGTCTGCGCCTCCGTTTAGTCCTGATAACAATCCACGGGGAGCCCGGTGGTCTCGCCACATGATCTGGGATGTTGTGCGTGCCGCCACGGCTGAAATCCCACAGCCACGCCTACAAGATCCCAAGTTTAGTTTTTTTCTTTTGCGCTGTTTCCCGAAGAAGCAGCGGGAATTACTATGTTGTCGCTTGTGCTCACAGCCGGCGACAGCAAGGAGGAGCAGGCAGGGCAAGGTGAAGTTAAGCATAAGTTACGGAGTTTATAATTAGAAAGGTAGCAGTGGATATAATGCTTTCAATAGCATTAAGATAAACGAGTGTTGACGATCTTGACAGGGTTTCCTCCAGTGCTTATTAGGCCAGGTTTTCCTCCCCCCACCAGGCTAACCATCACTTATTCATGTAAAATTCATTTTTTCATGTCTGACTTTAACCACATCTAATACTGTATTACAGCGTGAGCGCAACAGCCACAACTTAAGATCGATGTGTGAGCAGCGTGAGAGGTCGGGTGTTTTCATCTGAACCCTTAAAACCTCCAGCAGTCTACGCTGCACTATTGACGTGTTAGCGCGCGGCGCTAACAACTTAGCGACATGACATGCCTCGGAGAAAGCGTAAAAACACTTTGGACGCTTCTTCTGAAGCGGCAACATAACACTTCTTATGCAGAGGACGATGTCGCCTCGACTCGTTCACCGCCGAGCCGGTCTGAGCTCGATAACATTGACCCAGCACAGCCACTGGGTCATTGGAGCTGCCCCGTGACTGCCTGATGGAAAACCAGCGGGTTTAATCAGACTCGTAAAGTTTCTTGTTTTTGCTGGGGACCCCCTGCATTTTACCGCTCCCTCCTGCAGTCTTCCCCTATTAAAATTTAAAATGATTCTGTGTATCAATAGAAAAAATCTCTCCCTCTGCCAGTTGCAGTAAATGTTGTCTCCAAATAATAAGTAAGAGGTGCATTCATCTGTGTATCTCCTTTGATCCGCATGAGTGATGTTCTCAGCACCAGAGCAGTGAAGCAAAGAAACTGATTCCTGAGTTTGTTAGTAATTTTATTCATTAGGTGCATCTGACCTGTTCTATTTTTCTCTGAAATGAGATAAATCAGTGCTTCTATGGGTTGGCTCCTCTCTGCACTAGAAAATTTTACTTTATTTAAAGACGTGTCATAACCGGGGGTCACAACCAGCAGCCGACAGAGTCGCAGGAGATAACAACGGCAAGCCCCCAGGCCCGCCCAGAGCCCCCCACCTCTTAAGTCGACTGAGCCTGGGACCCAGCGCCCCGGGACCCAGGGGCGACCAACCCCGCCGGTGACCCATCTGAGCCCAGGCAGCCACCGGGAGCAATGACAGATGCCAAAAATCTTAAGGCCCCCGACACTGGGAGCTGCGAACACGCAGGCAGACCGAGGCTCCACACTCGGCAGCAAATGTGGCAGGGGGAGGGCAGGCGAAGATGTGTAGCAGCACAAGAATACCCAAGAGAAGGGAGGAGTCCAAAACCCCACCTTACATACATAGTCATTGTTTAGGTAAATTTTCTTACTAACATCGACCAAAGAACTCAGACTGGAAATTCGGTTGAGTATTTCAGATTACACTTTCTGCAGAAAGAGGAGCCAGACCGAACACGCATTTGCATGTGTGAGTTTCCAAGCTGACTCCAAATCTTTCAGCTTCAGAGCATATTTTTATTCACACATAGGCATAGTTACAAAGTTGCACAAACATTTGTCTCACCCCCGACTCATGGCCCGAGCGAGCACCTTAAGAGTTGAGAATTTTTGGAGCATCCTTTTCTGAGATACCAAATTCTGAGATAACAAAGAAGCGTTTAGAGTGCTGTTTACAGAAATAAGAAAAACATACCATCTACTCACCCATGGCAACCAGACAACTTAACCTCTCTTTTTCTCTAACAGTCATACACAAACACAGTCACACACTCCGTCCCTCATGCTCACACATACACATACAACCGGAGACTTACAAAAATGAACGCTAGACACCCATTCACGCTCCCTATACACACCCTATTCACTCTGGTCCTGGAACTGCTGCACAGATGGTACAACCATCCCATGGCCAGAATTAGCCCCGTTCTGCTGAGGTGATGATGAGCAGGCACCCCACCCAACTCTGAGCAAAGCAACTCATCGCCCCAGACCCCAGACGGCCAGCTCCCACTCCGCTCATTGTAAACTTCAGTAAATAACTAAGACGATTATTAAGCTGCTGTTTGTTTTTCCTTTGAAGCGAGGTTGTCTGTCACCACAAACAAATGTTTTGAGTGTTTAGTTTTTACTTGCACAAAATGAAAATTAATCTGAGAGCTCGTTAATTTCCCCAAAAATATTTAGATGCATTAGATGATTTAAAAAAAAGTTTTTTTAATTGTCAAATTAATCAACATTTTCTTTTTTCTCTTATCCTGTCTAGATCTTCCACAGCATCATGTCTGGGAAAAGGAGAAGGATTCGACTGCCCAGCAGCTCTTTAACCAGGAGTCGATGTCCTGTTCAGACCAGGAAAAACCAGAACAGCTAAAACTTTGCCAACATGAAGGACAGCTCTTCCTGAACCAGGAAAATCTTACCTTCACGGATACTCCTCTGTCTGAAGAAACAGACTGTCATGAACCAGAACCAAACAGGAACCAGCCATTGTGTCAGAGTTCTACAGATCCTGCGAACCAAGATCAGGGTGGATGCAGGAATGAAAACTCAGAATCAAATGGCAATGAAGAACTGAAACTGAATAAAAGGCATCAGCGAAGCAAAGATCACAGAGACAGTGTAGGTGGTGAAAGACAAAAAAAGCACAAAGGGGCTCACAGTGGCAAGAGACCATTTTATTGTAAGCTATGTGGAAAATCTTTCAGTCACAAATCTGATTTAAATATTCACATGAGAACTCACACAGGTGAGAAGCCATATTCATGTAAAACTTGTGGTAAATGTTTTATATACAGTGGTCACTTGACTACACACATGAGAACTCACACAGGTGAGAAGCCATATCCATGTAAAACTTGTGGTAAATGTTTTAGAACCAGTGGTGAATTAACTACACACATGAGAACTCACACAGGTGAGAAGCCATATCCATGTAAAACTTGTGGTAAATGTTTTAGAGTCAGTGATCACTTGACTAAACACATGAGAACTCACACAGGTGAGAAGCCGTATCCATGTAAAACTTGTGGTAAATGTTTTAGAGTCAGTGATCACTTGACTAAACACATGAGAACTCACACAGGTGAGAAGCCGTATTCATGTAAAACTTGTGGTAAATGTTTTAGAGACAGTGGTGAATTAACTAGACACATGAGAACTCACACAGGTGAGAAGCCATATCCATGTAAAACTTGTGGTAAATGTTTTAGAGACAGTGGTGAATTAACTAGACACATGAGAACTCACACAGGTGAGAAGCCATATCCATGTAAAACTTGTGGTAAATGTTTTACTGAAAGTGGTCCCTTGACTAGACACATGAGAACTCACACAGGTGAGAAGCCATATCCATGTAAAACTTGTGGTAAATGTTTTAGAACCAGTGGTGAATTAACTAAACACATGAGAACTCACACAGGTGAGAAGCCATATTCATGTAAAACTTGTGGTAAATGTTTTAGAACCAGTGGTGAATTAACTACACACAAGAGAACTCACACTGGTGAGAAGCCTTATTCATGTAAAACTTGTGGTAAATGTTTTATTGAAAGTGGTAACTTGACTAGACACATGAGAATTCACACAGGTGAGAAGTGATTTAATCTTCTATGAGATTCATTAAGGTACTTTATTTACCTTCTGATTTGAAAATTCACACTTGAGATTATATTCATTAAAATATGTTTGGCAACATATCATAGATGCCTTAAAGTGCTCAAGGCATGGGTGGAGACTTATTCCATCCACACTTCCTGTTAGAAAAACGCTTCTGAAAATTAATTAGCTGACAACATCACATTTTGTAGCTTAGACATTTGTAGCTTGCCTTAGGAATGCGAATGGGATTGAGCTCATGCGCACGTGATTTAGGACACGGGTGGTCTGTGATGTCACAAGCATACATGGGCGGGGCAAAAGCGCACAGAAGTCCGCAGTGTCCATTATTAAACAAAAGCAGCCTAAGTAGTCTTGCTTATGGAGACTGACTTTCATATTGCATCCTGCTTTGCTGGGTCTGGCAGAGTGTGTGTTTATGTGTGTGTGTGTGAGGGACAAAAAAAACCCAGTTTTTGTGAGAGGCTTGTTAACTCCACAGCATCAACGATAATGAATTGCGCTTGCGGGAAGCCTCCCGCAGGCTGATTCTTGCTGCCAATCGGAGTTGGTAATGGTAGGCATGCTTTTGAGTTAGCCAGTCAGTCAGCAGTGGGCGTGTCGGCCCTGTTCGGCTCCAGGTGGACCTCCTTGGGAAGAGGGTTGAAAAGACATCTGGAGTGAGAAAACTCCTAACCCATGCCATTATTTTACTCAGATCTTTAACTTGTGGTCACATCTGCCTTAAAAATGTTCTTGCTTTATACCAGTGTCCCTCAATAGGCGGTCCAGACCTGGCCTGAGAATGTCCAAGTTTTCAATTCTACTCTGCTTGGCCAGGGAGCACATTGCTTGTGATGTGGATGAGGCACTGTGGCCAGATAAAAACAGAAGAGCGGATGCAGCACAGTTGTTTATTTTTTTCTTTATTCGTTTTAGCTTAACTATTAATTATAGTCTGTTTGTATATGTAGACCACTGCATAGGCAACTCTGTGTTGGTTTGGATGAACACTGCTGTTTTTGTGTTAAAACACACAAAAGTATATTTTGTAACGTGTTTGTGAGTTTTGTACACAAACATTCTGAAATATTTTATCTACAATGCACTGTCGTAGTACAGTAGGTGTAACACTGAACACTGTAAGTCATTATGATGACTGGAGAAGTGGTCATAATGTTTTACACATCAGAGTTAATCTGGTTCTTATAAATGTTTACTCATGTAATGGTTTGCGTGTCATTTGGAAACCAAAGACCATTTTGAGAAGAATGTGCGTGTTTTTGGATTCGCGTGTAGAGTTCTAAAAATATGTTGCATGCTTTCAAAAAACATGAGTAAACAACTGTGAATAACTAATTTTAATTATGTGTTAAAAGTGTTTTCCAGTTTAACAAGTTGGTATGAAAAGTAGGCCAGCTGACTACAGTTTTTAATGACAGCGTGTTTGTTGTGAATACAAGAGATTTCCTTCATGATTTCCTTGACAAACGTGTGTTTTTAAACTGTAATGTAAGTGTGAAGCAGAGATTGTGCTGGTAGTTTAGCAGAACTGGTTAGGGGAGTTGGCACATCAGTTACATGTTGTAGTCACTGTGCCAGACGTAAAAAGAATTGTGTGTAAACAACTGTAACAGCGTTAACATTAATGGAGGGATCATATATAGTTTGATCTCATTTTCAAATATAGAGAACAATGGTTTTTGATTAGTATATTGATCTTTATGAATATGCCAATTGGCTAGGGTTGTCACGGTGTGAAAATTTTACCTCACGGCTATCGGTATTATCGCGGTATTTTTTTTAAACGTGCTACATTTTCACACAATTAAATAAACCCTGTATGTCAGGAAATATTGTCCTCAGTTTGTGTCTAAAATTTGTTATTTTGTAATTATGTTGTTTATTTGTTTACATTTTTCCCCTTCAGTCTTTAAAATACCAATATTTGCCCATCACTTATTTTTTGTCTGTTTGATGTCATTTAAAAATATTAGATCAGATGATACTCAGTACTCAAGTAGCCTTTTAATCAGGTACTTTTTAACCCTTACTTGAGTAATAAACCCTATATCAGAAAACTATTGTCCTCTGTTTGTGTACTTCCAGTGAGTTTTGCAGATTTGGGAAAATGTCATAAATTCATAATTTTTCTCGGAGAGAGACCAACTCTTATCTGCCCCTGGGAGCCCCGTAATGCATTGCATCATTTCAACATGGGGGTGTCCGCGACACGGTTTATATGCAGGTAGCGGCGCTGCGGCTGCTTTATATAGCGACTCGTTGCATTCTCCCTCAACCCAAATCCTCTGATCACGCATTTTAGCTAAAACGCTAACATTAGCTTGCCTTGAGTTGACTGTAGAGTTGTGGGTGATGGTCACGCAGATGTGTCATGAGATGTGAAGCATTGCTGCCTTTCACAGACACTTTTTCTGCACGTTCTGCAAACAGGATAGCCGTCTTCTATCAACTGTCCCTCAGCATTCTTCAAATATCCAAAAAATGCCCGTTCTTCCCACTTTGTCTTCTTTGAGGGATAAAAAAAATGTCCTTAGCGCTGCCGTCTCCTCCTTTGGCCATTATTTCAGCTTTAGCTTCAAGAAAGTTTTGGTTGTAAACAACAAAGCGCGCATGTGCTGCCGGTGTTCTGTCCAGTCGCCCTACCTTGTCAGACTGTCATACCCATATTACACAGTATGCCTGTCTGACAGACTTAGTCAGTCAGACAGGCATACTCGGTCAGATCGTCATACTTTTTATTTTTTGCTGTATGACACCCTGATGGTGGCATACACTGTCAGATCATTCTATCCAGTCGCCATACCTTGTCAGACTGTCATACCCGTATAGTATTACACAGTATGCCTGTCTGACAGACTTAGTCAGTCAGACAGGCATACTCTAAGATCGTCATACTTTTTATTTTTATTTTTTGCTATATGACACCCTGATGAGTGGTTTTACCAGTCGGATCATCATACTTTTTGTTTTTGACAACAGTATGACACCCTGATGGGTGGTTTTACTAGTCTGATTGTCATACTTTTTGTTTTTGACAACAGTATGACATCCTTGATGCTCAATGCAATTTTTTTTTAGAATTGGGTGGTAAAAATAAATTTGTGATACACATTCATCAGTACATTTTTTTCCAGTGAAGCTCACCAAGTTGGTGCAATGGCAAAAGAAAGCAGAATAGTTGATTCACTGATTCCTGTTATAAAGATCAGTCTCAGTTTGAATGAAAAACTGAACATGAAGAACTTAAAAGTTATAAGAAAGGTAATACAAACTTTATTTCCAAGTAAAACACACACACACACACACTTATTGCAATTCACACATTTTACATTTGAAAAGGTCAACAAAATGGGTGGCACACTTTGTGAGTCCATCTTGGACGGAAGTCGCACTGTATCTATGAGGCAGAATGGAAAAAATATCAGTTATAAGTTCATGTTTAAAGCATTGGAAGTATACAATTCTATGGCTGTGTTTTTACCATTTCATTGATGTCCTTGCATGCGTCATAGTGCAACATGTTGCATGAAACACAGTAGTCTTCCACCTTATCTGTAATATAAAGATAGGCATATGAGAATTTCTTTTAATACAATCAGACTTAATATAGCAAGGTAAATGTAGCAGGATGGTCTCACCCACACCTGATTTCAATGAACTGTCTAATTATCAGCAAAGGGTACTGCATTTGCCCCATGGCACATGTTCCCTCTTGCTGCCACTGCTTCCAGGTCACCCATGACTGTGCTGAGTCTTCATGTCTGTTTTCACTGACTACATGAAGGGCAAGTTGTTCATGCCTCTGGTAGGCTGGGGTTTTCCCCCATTACCAGGGCTTCATGATTTAAAAGTGCCAAACTGTTCTACTTCAACCCCACTGTCTAGCTTGAATTTTAACTAAAATAATAGCTCCTTGTTTTGAAGAATGTGTTGTAATCGTGACACTATGGCTGTGTCCGAATCCAGAGGAAGGATGCTTGTAAGAGCGCATTTTGAGGTCGATGACGTCAAAGCGCAGCGACGAGTACTGTCCGAATTCCAAGAATACTCATTCTCGCGTCCTCAAACCAAGCCCCCACAATGCCGCTCTAAAAATGGTCCCATCCCGGAAGTAAGAAAAATTGCAGTTCCACCCTCATCCGCTGGGGGCTGGTGCCAGAAGCGAGCAAATCCTCATTGACTCCCATGTTAAAAATGCCGATTTCACAGCAGAAATAAACATGTTTACAGCCTGGTTCCAAAACATGTTTTTTGTCTAAATTATCTAGTTTACACTCATGACAACTCTGAGGGGGGTGAATTTTTTCCTCACTCTTCTGTTTAAATGTATTGAAAGCCTAAAATTCTGTATAATTAATGAGCAGCCGACACACGTGACCGCCGCCTCAGACCCACGTGACCACAGAGCTAGCTCCGTGGAAAGGCCTCAGTACAGCCTCGGTCCCTCCTGGAAACTGTGTCGGGATTTTGAGTCTCTGTGCTTGTGAATTCTGTTTTGGATATTATTGGTGCAATTGTTGGACAAAATGATTTGCTGTGGTATTAATTGCACTAATAGAGCGTCCAAGGAGTCTCCACTTCATTTTTTTCGGTAAGTTAAAATCTATATTTGTATTTTATGTCACTGCCGCCTAGCTGAGTTTACCGAAGTAGCTAGCTAACTATCAGTTTAACATGTAGCATGTACTTTTTAACCATGAAATTTAAATGTAAAATACGGTAAAATAATTAATAGGGCATATTTTGATTGGTAAAACCCAGTGCATTTAAGATAAAAATGGGTTGAAATATGACGGAGCGCGCCGCTTGGAGGGACACCTGTGCTCCATTCTTTCATCCGGTAATCCCCAGCGGTCAGGCCGGGCAGGCTGACCGATGCGGCGCCTCGCTGCTGCGGGCTGACCGGAGAAATACTGCAGCTCGTTGAGAAGTCTATAGGGCATACAGCGTTTCCCTTAAATCCCACCGCCACGCCAACAAGATCCCAAGTTTCTTTGTTTTTGCTGGCGCTGTTTACCGAAGAAGCAGCGGGAACACCAGCAAGTTTCATCAGACTCGTAAAGTTAGTTTTTGCAGGGGACCCCCTGTATTTTACCGCTCCCTCCTGCAGTCTTCCCCTATTAAAATTTAAAATGTGTAACTTTATGTATTGGGATGAATGACTGATATTCATGTTAAACTCAAACGTTAGGTATTTAGGGGGAAAAAACAAAATAATAAACATTATACAGATGTCAAATAAATCAAACTGTAATTAAACTATATATTTTCAAAGTCTCGATTCTGGATAAAATCCAACAACATATGCTTTATAAATAAACACTACACATGGCTTTTACACACACACACACACACACACACACACACACACACACACACACACACACATTACACTGTGATTTCTTAGTAAATGTTCTATTTGGCGAGAGATAAACTTTATTGTATTTATCCTAGTGAATCTATAATTAAACGGGTAAACTAGTAGTAGCACATCCAACATCAAAGAGAGGAAAAAGTTATTATCAGGAGAGGGAGAATGTTTAAGTGGTTAGCAGCAGTGTGCTAGCCGATGGCCCCCTCCATGAGGCCACCACAGCTCAGCAGAACACCATTGTAGCTTCTTCTGGGGAGAAAAACACTTAGAGAAAAAATAAAGTTAACAGCTGAAATAGCAGGAAATAATACAGTTAAAGAGCAGATTGTAGAAGAAAGAAACCCCTGGGTTAAACTGGTCTGTCTACTGCATAATGCTGAGCTCTAACATGTGTCCTCAGGGAAGGACCTGATTGGTGTCCAGAACCTGCTGAAGAAGCACCAGGCTCTGCAGGCTGAGATCACAGGTCATGAACCTCGCATCAAGGCTGTCACCCAGAAAGGAGAGACCATGGTGGAGGAAGGTAGAGCAGGTCTGGTCCTGACATGTTTCTGAGGTGTCTGCAGGTTCTGGCTCACTTTGTTTGGGTCCAGGTCACTTCGCTGGTGAGGAAGTGAAGACTAAACTGTGGGAGCTTCATGGACGTTGGGACACGCTGAAGGCCAAGGCGTCCCAGAGGAGGCAGGACCTGGAGGACTCTCTGCAGGCCCAGCAGTACTTTGCGGATGCTAATGAGGCCGAGTCCTGGATGACGGGGAAAGGAGCCCATCGTTGGAAGTCCAGACTAAGGGAAAGACGAGGACTTGGCCGAGGTATGGAAGTCCCTTCCTGAGAAACTCCAATCGCTTTTCTTTGCTCTCTTTCCAGTCCTTCATAATTAGTGTTTCTGTATTTGTCATTTCCTTCGGTTGTCTACCAGACGTCGTTGCTCGTTTGAGCGTCTCATGGGTTAGGGGTAGAAGTGCTGGCCTCGCACAGGAAGTGATGACAAACGTGTTCCCGTCGCTCTTATTTCAAACGGTTTACAAGCTGTGATGTGTGTTCCCGCTGCAGAGCAGCCATGACACGTGGCAGCCGGCAGAAGGCTCACGCTTTTCCACTAAACACCCGCAGAGCTGCGTCTGCGGTGAACTGAGCAGGGTTTGTTTTACGGTGGCGGATCCGATTGGACCATCGCTGCGAGAAAGCTCCACTTGTGTCAGACGAGCTGAAGGTTCTGATGTTCTGCTCCACAGGCTCTCCTGAAGAAGCACAAGGCCCTGATGTCGGACCTGTCGGCTTACGGCAGCAGCATCCAGGCCCTGAAGAAGCAGGCCCAGTCCTGCAGGGTGAGTTCAGAACCCTCGGCCCGTCAGAACATTCTTATCCACCACGTTCTAACACCAGACCTGTTAACCCGACAGCAACAAGGTAATCAGCAGGTGCTTTTGTCCTGCAGGACCTGAAGGCCAACGAGTCCCGCCTGAGGGACATCAACAAGGTGGCATCTGAACTGGAGTCAGAAGGTCTGATGGCTGAGGAGGCTCCTATGGTTCAGGCTCAGGTGAGCGTCACCTGTCTGCAGCAGCTGGTCCCTTTCACTTCCTGGTTTAACTCTGCTCGTCTCTGTTTGTAGCAACAAGAACATCTGGGTTCTGCTCCTGGAAAGGTGCATGTTGTCCTCCGCCTCCACCAGAACCAGACGTGGTGTTTGTGTTACCACTCATTTGTTTGTTTGTTTGTTTGTTTACAGGATGAAGCCGACTCTAACACGGCGTCACCCTGGAAGGTGAGTTCATTCAGCTGATCAGAGGTCACCTCTGATGGCCGCAGTCACGGCCGACCGTGCTGACATCACACAGGAATTCAGGTGACCCGGCAGGCACCAGGTGCTGGTGAAAGTGGGGACATGTCAGCTGGTTGCCATGGCTACAGTTATCTTTATGCATCTGTATGACTGCTGACTGGTGTGTGTTTCCTGCGACCTTTGACCTCAGACCGTACGGTTGGGCGTTCAGACGATGGCTAACTTTAATTCCATCAAGGTAAGAGGAAGCTCTTCCCTTCCTGTCTGAGCGATCCGTCTCCAGGTTTCCTCGTCCGGCGTCCAGCCCGCTGGCGTCCACCTTCATCTCACCTTCATCTCATCTCACTTCATTTAAAGAGCAATACTTTCACATTATCATTTTCCCACACTTCTGTATACCTGTATTTTGTTGTTTTTCAATAAAGAATGACAAATTATTTAAGTTTGGTTTTTGTTGCACACAAATATATATCTGTAAAAAATATCTACAAAGCTAATGTTTACATAACAAGTATGATTGGGTTTTGCAATACGGCACTATTTTAGTAAGAGTTTTAAACCAAGTAAAGTTAGTAAAGAACACATTTCTGTTGTCTGCTAAGAAACTGTTGGGATTTAAAATGGGCCTGTTGTACAAATAACTTGTAAATGATTATTCCTCACTTTTGTCTTAACCAAAGAAATTCCAGTAATTGAGCAAAAACATTTATTTTTATCACTACATTTTATAAAACAGGGCGCAAAGTGTCGGCACATGTATGTATGTCGATGGTCCGCCCCAACCAAACCAGGAGACACAGACGTCAGGGAGGCCAAGGTTGTCTCCGACGGTCTCTGCAGCTCTCTGGGCACCACGCCTCACTCAGCTGTCTCCAATGATCCAAATGGCTATGGAGAAAAAATAACAGGTTTGTCATAATTGTTTAAAGTACAAAACCATACATGAAGTGGTCAAGACAGGAACTTACACGCTGCGTTGTGTAGCTGATGTTGGAGACACACAGGCTGCCATGGTGACCTTTTAACAGATCTAAGAAAAAAATGTAATAAAAGAATGAAACTTAAAAACTCCCAGACCTCATGTCATATTTACTAATCAGCTATGGCTGATTTATTGTTTGGATCACAGTGAGTTACACTAATTCTAATATATTTTTATTTCTATTACACATACATACTTTTTAACTGTTATTTTCACATGACTGTTATCAGGCTCTCTTGTTCTGGTTCTGATGATAATTCCGTGTCTTCCAGTAAGTTATCTTGTGCTTACTTCATCTATATAATGTCTCTTTACTTTTGGTAAATTGTACTGAGTCCAGAATAAAGGCTACTTGGCTGTACAAGATACAAACAAGTATTACGTTTTGGAAATATATGAAACACCGCCAGCATCTGTTAGAGCCTGTGGCGGGGTGCTGAGGGCCGGCTTGTGTTGCAATGTGAAACGCTTGGTCTCAGATTTTGTAAGAAAGATAATAAAATGTCCCCCCAAAATACGACTTAAATATATTTTCTCTTCTTCATGATACATTGAATGGCTGGTGCGACTCAGGAGTGATAGCACCGAAAAAAACTGTACTGAAAACTTGCTCAAAGCAAAATGTTTTCATTACGGAAATAAATTATAAACTTACCGATTTAAAACTTTTTAATACAGGTACTTCTCACGAACAGGCGCAGAAAACCTCCACCTAAACTCCGTGTGAGGGTCAGGTCGTTGGGTGTTCCGGTTAGCTCCGGTTGAATTGAAGCTAGGTGGCTACATCCGTTAGCTCGGCTCCCACCTCCGCTTTAGCTTTGGGTTAGCCAGGGTTAGCTTCAGGTTAGCTCGTGGCTAGTTCGTCACTCGATCCCAGCCTTACATCCCCACCCTCAGCGCCTCCTCTCTTCCCTTTTATGGAATTGTCTGGGCTGGACGGAACCTGTGACACGGTCAAAATGGCGATGGTGGCCACCTCCCATTATGGACAAAAAACGTGTTATTGGAGTCTATGGAATCCGTTTGTCCAGTATGTACAGTCTATGCCTCAAACGCGTCCTCGCTCCACCCACATTTCGAGGATGGGTCTGATAGATCCTCACAGGAGCAAGGGTATCCCAGCATGCTTTGCGCGCCGGCCGCTGGACTCGACACTCGCAACAACGGCGGACGGAGCGGGACAGCAGTACAGCTTAAAATGTAAGTTAGTTAAAAAAATAGCGGTCAAAAAAATAAAATACGTGTTTGGGCACTTTTGGTTTGTTTTTTATATAAGATCTAATACCGCAAATTGTTTTTTTTTTCATGTAATTTAAGGCTAAAACATGCCCCACCGAAAACCAGCTTGAATGTTTAATAGGAAAAAACCCACCGTAAACTAGCTTGATCCCAGCAGGCTTTTTAAAAGGAAAATAGCGGTAGAAAACTAAGCTGAAAACGGTTCTGTTTATAGACATTTTTCGTTTGTATAAGTACATTTTAAGCAGAAATCAGCGAGAACGAGCTTGTATGGTGGTCCCGTCATAATTCCCGTGTGTGTGTGTTTATTTAGCGAATAAAGCTTCTCATCATTTGTTTTAAGGTTAACACCCCACCGTAAACTTGCTTGAAAGTCTAATAGGAAAAAACTCACCGTAAAAGAGCTTGCATCTTATGTAATCATGTAACGAACGCCAAAAATAGCGAAAACTAAGTTTAATGTTTATTTAAGTTAATATTTAAGAAACCACATTACTGATTTAATGTTTTTAATTTCGTTTTAGGCGGAAAAAACACAGAACACAATTTTCATCTCCCATGTTGATAAATTAAAATATTGTTTATTGCATGTTTTATCAACTATGATTCATAATCTGACTTTGTTCTTCTATTCCTCTCTATTCTCATCCAGAACCAGTACCTTTAAGGTGCATCAGTAATTTCATTATGCCCACAGTGTTCTCTGTTGTTAAATGACAATAAAGCCTTGTAATTCTAATTCCCTTTGTCTGTAGGACTGCAAGTATCCAGGGTCAGGAGAGGGAGTCAGCGGAAAGCCCACTGCTGAAACCTGGCCCTGGTTTGTCCCCATGGATGAGGTGTTGGGACAGAGGCCTTCCACTATGCCTCCTGTCCTTATTGCTTCCATTCCCGAGGACACTCCAGGGCCAAGTGCAGCAGTGGGTGAGACAGAGGACAGGGAGAGTGGTGGAAGGAAGCCGGAGTCCTCATCAGGGAGAAAAAGGAGAAGGGCTGATGAGCTCCTTGACCTGATCAGGGAGGACATGAGACAACAGAGGGAAGCGGAGGAGAGGAGAGAAAGAAGGATGGACAGATTTTTTGCATTGATGGAAAGGATGGCAGAGAAATGGGTTTTTTTTTCTTTTAGTTTCTTCTGGTTCAGGTTCTATATATGTGTTTGAATGTTTTTGTTATTTGTTTAAATGTAATAAAATTTCTATTAATTGATAACTCTTTTTTTTCTTTAACAGTTTTATTATTCAGTTTTTAACAAGTAACAACATAGTAAATAAATGGTAAGGGAACACTGTAAGGAATAAAATTAAAGATAAAAGTAAAATATATACAGTAAACTTGGAAAGCAGGGAGTCTTTGGTGGTGTTGCTAAATCTACTGAACATGGATCATTGAGGTGGATGGAGTGCAGGAACCGAGATCCGTGACTGAACGTTTCTGGTTGGCAAGTGGAACATCAGACAGAGTGGTCTGCAGAGAGTGCTTCTGGATGCCTCATCTCACTGACCACTGCATCGTCCATCAAAAGGGTTTGCTGGGCTGGCTCAATCGACGGCTGTCACATCACTAACATTCAGATATATGCAATAAAGGAGATCATGAGTATACTGTAATACTTGTAACTCTAGCAGATAACAGGACTAAATGATTTTTAAACTAGATTCCTACGTAAATTACTTGCCTGTTAACAGTAATTGTGATCTGGTGGTACTTACTCCAGAGCAGACACCTCAGCAGAAAGTTGGTCCCGCCAGAGGGCACCACTGACTGCCTCCAAACCAGCCTCCCCCTCATCTTCTGGAGCATCATCCTCCAGTTCATCGTCCTGCACCACAATGTCACCAGCACTGAGGCAGATGTTGTGCAGGATGGTGCATGCTGTGATGACCTGTAATAGAGATAAAAATTTAATTTATATTTCATTCCCAAACAAAGATTACACCCAAAGTTTATTTCCACTTTGTGTTAACTTACATGAGGTACAAAGGTGTGGTGGACCTCCAGCGCTTTCAGGAAGATGGTCCTGAACCTGGTCTTCATCATTACAAAAGCACGCTCGATGATGCAGCGTGCCCTGGAATGATGGCTGTTGAAGCGCTGGGCTCCCACACCTTGAACCACCCGTTTGTAGGGGGTGATGAGGGGGAGTGGATGTTGGAGGCATGGGTACCCTCCATCCGCGAGGATGAAGTGCCCTGGAGGAGGAAAGGCTGACTGCCTGTACAGTGGGCTGTGCCGGAGGACCCTGGAGTCGTGGACCGACCCAGGCCAGCCCACATAGGTGTCGATAAAGTGGCCCTGATGGTCACAAACTGCCTGCAGGATGATAGATGGGAACAGTTTCCTGTTTCTGTAGCACTGACCATCAGGACCGCTCGGAGCCTTGATCCGAATGTGACAGCCGTCGATCGCACCTGCTGCTTTCATGAAAGCTCTGTGTCGAGCCAGCCCAGCAAACCCACGAGACACAATCTCCATCTCCTCTGGGGTTTTGGGGAGGTGAATGACCTGGTGGAGGATTGCGACCACATCCTCCGTGACTCGATGGACGATGTCGTGGACAGTTGAGCGAGGCATCCCAAATACTCTTGAGACCACCCTGTAGGATGTTCCACTTGCCAACCAGAACAGAAACACCAGGGTCTCGATTGTGGCACCCCAACCATGTCGCCGATCTTGGTTCAGGAGACTTAGCAACACCACAAAAGACTCCCTGCTCAGACAAAAATCTGGCCTGGGATTTTCCTGGTTAAAAAACCGGTCCAGGACTGGCACACTCATGTTTATCCTACAGTACAGGGGTCTGTTCTGTTAAAAGAAAAGTAGAGAACAATAAAACAATTTTAAAAAAAACCTGTATAAATGCTTGAGATTTTTAGAAGAGAGCTAGGCATTATTAGGCATAAGTTGAAAAGGACAATACACATTAAACACATTGTAATGCTACTTTTACTATGAACTTTATGCACAGAACCAAGCATTATGATCAAATACAAACTTCTAAAATGTCATTCCATTAATTATTTTAGATGAATATAGGTTAAATTAACTATATGCATGTTAGTCTACTCTATACTAATGTGTATATTCAGCCATATGTCTTTCTGTTGCTTAAAATATAAATGAAACTAGCACTAAAGTTAACATGTAATGCCTGAAAGCTGGTTCACTAAACAAAAAATAATTATACCTGGATATGGCTGCTTCTCAGTCTTAAATACAAAGGCCGGTGATGTTTACTAAGCAGTCGCAGCTCCTCAAAAACCAAAAATAAAAGGGAATACTGCTGTGGATCCATTTTCACCTCTGACTAGCTTGTTAGCCTGTTTGCCGCCGTCACGGTAGCTAAGCAACTGGACCTGGGGGCGGGAATAAAAACGAGGCTACTACTGTCCGAATTCAGAGCCGCTGACTTCCGGTTTAAGCGGTCTAGCAAGGACCCGGCCTTGCTAGACCGGCGAGGACCCGTACTCACAAGCATCCTACCTCTGGATTCGGACACAGCCTCTGTCCTCATTTAACACATCCATATACCATACCTGTAATCCATTATTCTACTACATCTCAAAATGTATCCTTTGTGCATGCACAAACTAAGTCTTGTCTGCCATGCACCATCTCCAAACATCTTAGCTTAATCCCAGAGATTAAAAGAGACAATATAAAAAAAAAAGAATGTGTAAATGACTGAAAGTGTATGCAATTTGCATTGCAGGAGTTTTGTCGCAATGTCTATCCTGTCCTGGAACATTTGAGCAGGTGCAGTGCTAACAGACTGCAGATCTCCCACCTGCATGAAGCTTTCTGCAAACTACACAACATTTTTATCTTAAATTTTAAATCTTATTTACAAAAATTATTGCATTTGTATTCTTGGTACCCTCAAAATCAAGACCCCGCAACTGCTGGCATCGTGCTGTAGGCCATGCGGCAGAGTTTTGACCTTCCAGTCGCCCTGTCTGGCATCTTTGGCTCTCAAGAAATCCCTATGTAGTAGCACATAAATACTCAAATTAGTGACATTGTTAGCACAATAAAAACAACTTAGGAACTGACTTTTGATGACCAGATTCACACTACCTCCAATTATGGATAATTTTTCTTTGGTAAATCCTCTCATGGCCAAGGGGGTCAATCACAATAACCTCCTTGTGATCCATCCTGACTGATGGCCACTTGGCTGAGTCTGAAGAAAGAGGCTCATCACCTTCAATGGGACTCATTGGTTGATCGTTTTCAGGCTTCTCTATTGACAGAAAACAGAAGCGTAACTCAACACATTGCTATAAGGACCATTTCACATATTCTATTAAAATACAATATGTGACATTCAATTTTCTCTAATGTTTGCAGGACACACACACACACACTCACACACACTTGTGCAAAACTTACCTGACGTATCATGAAGGGCAGATGTGGCAGCTGGCTGTCCCTCATCAAGTTCACATATACTGGTAGGTCTCTCTATTGACAGAAAAAAGAAGCATAACTATGAAGGTCAATCTGTTTCAAAAAGCACAAACTTGTAGATCTGTTGTGTGTATTTGTACTACATGATGGGTGCTTGAAAACAGTGTGTGTGTGTGCGTGCAGTACAGTGTGAGGAGCTGTACACCAATACCCGTAAACCTGCAAAGCTAAATTTGTACCTGTAAGAAACACTCACATGCATGTGAAATAAAATACAGTTGTGTGTGACATTTTCAACTACAAGTCTGTAAACACAAGTGTACAGATCATAGACTGTACATACTGGACAAACGGATTCCATTGCCTCCAATAACACGTTTGTTGTCTATAATGGGAGGTGGCCACCACCGCCATTTTGACCGTGTCACAGGTTCCGTCCAGCCCAGACAATTCCATAAAAGGGAAGAGAGGAGGCGCTGAGGGTGTGGCTGTAAGGCTGGGCTCGAGTGACGACACCCAGGCGAACTAGCTACGAGCTAACCTGAAGCTAACCCTGGCTAACCCAAAGCTAAACCGGAGGTGGGAGCCGAGCTAACGGATGTAGCCACCTAGCTTCAACCCAACCGGAGCTAACTGGAACACCCATCGACCTGAACCTTACACGGAGTTTAGGTGGAGGTTTTCTGCGCCTGTTCGTGAGAAGTACCTGTATTAAAAAAGTTTTAAATCGGTAAGTTTATAATTTATTTCCGTAATGAAAACATTTTGCTTTGAGCAAGTTTTCAGTACAGTTTTTTTCAGCGCTATCACTCCTGAGTCGCACCAGCCATTAAATGTATCATGAAGAAGAGAAAATATATTTAAGTCGTATTTTGGGGGGACATTTTATTATCTTTCTTACAAAATCTGAGACCAAGCGTTTCACATTGCAACACAAGCACCGGTAACCATAACAGAATGAACAACAGCCAGCAGAGGAGAGGATGGCAGTGTTTCAAACCCTCCCGGCCGGCGAGGAGAGCTCATTCCTGGGCTGGAGCCGGCCCTCAGCACCCCGCCACAGGCTCTAACAGATGCTGGCGGTGTTTGAAACCCTTCCAGCGGGACAGGGGAACTCATTCTTGGGCGGGTCGGAGTCGGCCCGCAGCAGCGCGGTGTAGCCTACATATTTTGTTATATAAGTCGCTCCGGAGTATAAGTAGCAGGACCAGCCAGAATATGTAAAAAAGTGCGAGTTATAGTCCGGAAAATATGGCAGTTATTAGTATTCGAGCTAAATTAGCAGCGTAAATACATTTCATATATTTCCAAAATGTGATACTTGTTTGTATCTTGTACAGCCAACTAGTCTTTATTCTGGACTCAGTACAATTTACCAAAAGTAAAGAGACATTCTACAGATGAAGTAAGCACAAGATAACTTACTGGAAGACACGGGATTATCATGAGAACCAGAACAAGAGAGCCTGATAACAGTCATGTGAAAATAACAGTTAAAAAGTATGTATGTATAATAGAAATAAAAATATATTAGAATTAGTGTAACTCACTGTGATCCAAACAATAAATCAGCCATAGCTGATTAGTAAATATGACATGAGGTCTGGGAGTTTTTAATTTTCATTTTTATTTTTTTGTTAGATCTGTTTAAATGTCACCATGGCAGCCAGTGTCTCCAACGTTGGCTACACAAAGCAGCAAGTGTAAGTTCCACATACCTGTCTCACCACTTCATGTATGGTTTTGTACTTTAAACAATTATGACAAACCTGTTATTTTTTCTCCATAGCCATTTGGATAATTGGAGACAGCTGAGTGAGGCGTGGTGCCCAGAGAGCTGCAGAGACAACCTTGGCCTCCCTGACGTCTGTGTCTCCTGGTTCGGTTGGGGCGGACCATCGACATACATACATGTGCCGACACTTTGCGCCCTGTTTTATAAAATGTAGTGTTAAAAAGAAATGTTTTTGCTCAATTACTGGAATTTCTTTGGTTAAGACAAAAGTGAGGAATAATCATTTACAAGTTATTTGTACAACAGGCCCATTTTAAATCCCAACAGTTTCTTAGCAGACAATAGAAATGTGTTCTTTACTAACTTTACTTGGTTTAAAAATCTTACTAAAATAGTGCCGTATTGCAAAACCCAGTCATACTTGTTATGTAAACATTAGCTTTGTAGATATTTTTTACAGATATATATTTGTGTGCAACAAATCCAAATAATTTGTCATTCTTTATTGAAAATCAACAAAATACAGTTATACAGAAGTGTGGGAAAATGATAATGTGAAAGTATTGCTATTTAAATGTAATCCTATTTATCTTTAAAAAGAAAAACTCTAAAAATGTCCTGTACAGCATCATGACAGAAGAATGGTGGTCTGTCTGTCAGAATGTGCTGAACAGATTTGCTCTTTGAAGAGGAGTGTCATGTTTGGAGGAAGGTACTTAACCCAAGACATGCAGAATACAACACTGACCAAAAACTGATGGAAAAAATGATTTATTTATAAGGAGGAACTTAAGGTGCACAGATAAGTCTGTGGTTGGAACTGCAACAACAGCTCAGCATCTGGAGGAGGGAGAACACAGGTGAGCTTAGGTTCTGGTTTCAAAATCCATTGTAGGCAGGCAGAGGTGTTCAGCAGACTTACTGTGGTGGGTGTATGTGTTGGCTGGAGGAGGGAGAGGTAGAGAGCCGGGGGAAGCGCAAGAGAGGGAGCAGAGGTGGAGAGAAGCGGGGCGTCCTGGTGGATGGGGCACTGGGTGAGATGAGAGGTGGGATATGGAGGCTGGTGATAAGGTCCGTGTGTTGAATATCCAAATCCTGGAGTAGAGGTCAGTATCCAATGAGGTCGACAGGAATCCTGAAGAATGGTAAATCCAATATAAGAGCAAAAACACTACGAAATAACATTAATCCTAGGAACACTAGAGGTAACACGAGTGGCTGGTTACTACCAAAACTGAGGCAATCTTCTGGCGTCAACTTGTGTCCTCCATCCACCTTAAATAGGAAAGCACCCCGCTGATTGCTGATCAGGAACGGCTGGGGTGGAGTCACCAGAACCATGAAGAACGTGTCTCCAGAGACAACCCGGGTCCTGGTACCAATCAGGAAGCGGACCTTATCACCCAGAGCTGCCAGGTCACGCTCAAAGCCTTCATGTTCACGCTGCAGAGCCTGAACGCTGGCCAGGTCGTGGCCGTAGTTGTCTGTGTTCAGGGCCTGGTTCTTCTCCTCGATCCACTCTTTGGTCTCATTAGCGTCTCTGAGAAGACATCAGAACTCCGTCTGAGTGTGGGTCCAAACTCTACTGACCCGTAAGCGGCGCATAAGTGTGCGGGGTACCTGTGGAAGCGCTGCACCTCATGGGCGCTGCCCAGCATGTTGCTCCGGTCTTCAGCCAGCTGTTGCAGCGAGCGCCAGTGGTTGTTCAGCTCCTGGAGAGAAACCAAACCCAGTGAGATGAAGGTGGACGCCAGCGGGCTGGACGCCGGACGAGGAAACCTGGAGACGGATCGCTCAGACAGGAAGGGAAGAGCTTCCTCTTACCTTGATGGAATTAAAGTTAGCCGTCGTCTGAACGCCCAACCGTACGGTCTGAGGTCAAAGGTCACAGGAAACACACACCAGTCAGCAGTCATACAGATGCATAAAGATAACTGTAGCCATGGCAACCAGCTGACATGTCCCCACTTTCACCAGCACCTGGTGCCTGCCGGGTCACCTGAATTCCTGTGTGATGTCAGCACGGTCGGCCGTGACTGCGGCCATCAGAGGTGACCTCTGATCAGCTGAATGAACTCACCTTCTAGGGTGACGCCGTCTTACCCCGGGTTTCCACGGGAGCCGTCAGCAGCACGTTACTGCAGCAGCACGTCTTGCTTGCGTAAGCTGCTGCTTGGCCCTTCCCACGAGACGCGAAGCAGCAGGGGAGCAGCTGTCACCGACCGAGCACGAAGTCACACGAGTGACTTCCTCAGTAAACACAACAACAAGCAGGAGAAAACTACAACATGGTTTGTGTTTTATGTTTTGTCCGTTTTATAATCGCCAATGCAGACCTGAAAAACAAAGGAGACCGCTAGCTAGGTGATAACTTCTCACGGGGACGCACAGTTAGTAACTGTTTTTAAAAGTAAAGCAACCGGAAGGCAGTACGTTCTTTATTCTGAAAATCTCGGTAGCTTCTCTCAATTTCCGCGTCCGATTTCCTGTCTTTCCTTCCCCAAAAATGTCGAACTTGACCCGTTTCAGAGGCGTCGCGCGTAGAAAATAGAACCGGCGCGTAAGGGCCGCGACATGCTGCTCCTGAGACGCGGCCGACTCGCGCTGCTGACGGCTCCAGTGGAAAAGGTTCTGTTGACCACAGCAGTTCCTATCAGCAGCTATGACGTGCTGCTGCAGTAACGTGCTGCTGACGACTCCTGTGGAAAGCCGGGGTCAGAGTCGGCTTCATACTGTAAACAAACAAATGAGTGGTAACAAAAACACCACGTCTGGTTCTGGTGGAGGCGGAGGACAACACGCACCTTTCCAGGAGCAGAACCCAGATGTTCTTGTTGCTACAAACAGAGACGAGCAGAGTTAACAAACCAGGAAGTGAGAGGGACCAGCTGCTGCAGACAGGTGACGCTCACCTGAGCCTGAACCATAGGAGCCTCCTCAGCCATCAGACCTTCTGACTCCAGTTCAGATGGCACCTTGTTGATGTCCCTCAGGCGGGACTCGTTGGCCTTCAGGTCCTGCAGGACAAAAGCACCTGCTGATTATCACCTGAGCTGATCTGACAGCTGCTGCTGGAAGATGGAGAGGAGGAAAAGTCCGACCTTCTGGAAGTCGTCAAACTTCTTCTGCAAGACCTCGACCTGCTCCAGGTCCGACCCGTCTCTCCATCCTCATTCAGCTAAAGACGCGAGTTCAAGTACAACAACCTAAAGTCACACAAACACAAAGCAGGTGTGGAGATGTTCGCTTGTCCCAACGTCCATGAAGCTCCCACAGTTTAGTCTTCACTTCTTCACCAGCAAAGTGACCTGGACCCAAACAAAGTGAGCCAGAACCTGCAGACACCTCAGAAACATGTCAGGACCAGACCTGCTCTACCCTCCTGCACCATGGTCTCTCCTTTCTGGGTGACAGCCTTGATGCGAGGTTCATGACCTGTGATCTCAGCCTGCAGAGCCTGGTGCTTCTTCAGCAGGTTCTGGACACCAATCAGGTCCTTCCCTGAGGACACATGTTAGAGTTCAGCATTATGCAGTAGACAGACCAGTTTAACCCAGGGGTTTCTTTCTTCTACAATCTGCTCTTTAACTGTATTATTTCCTGCTATTTCAGCTGTTAACTTTATTTTTTCTCTAAGTGTTTTTCTCCCCAGAAGAAGCTACAACGATGTTCTGCTGAGCTGTGGTGGCCTCATGGAGGGGGCCATCGTCTAGCACACTGCTGCTAACCACTTAATCATTCTCCCTCTCCTGATAGTAACATTTTACTTTCTTTGATGTTGGATGTACTACTGCTAGTTTACCCGTTTAATTATAGATTCACTAGGATAAATACAATAAAGTTTATCCCTCGCCAAATAGAATATTTACTAAGAAATCACAATGTAACGTGTGTGTGTGTGTGTGTGTGTGTGTGTGTGTGTGTGTGTGTGTGTGTGTGTAAAAGCCATGTGTAGTGTTTATTTATAAAGCATATGTTGTTGGATTTTATCCAGAATCGAGACTTTGAAAATATATAGTTTAATTACAGTTTGATTTATTTGACATCTGTATAATGTTTATTATTTTGTTTTTTCCCCCTAAATACCTAACGTTTGAGTTTAACATGAATATCAGTCATTCATCCCAATACATGAAGTTACACATTTTAAATTTTAATAGGGGAAGACTGCAGGAGGGAGCGGTAAAATACAGGGGGTCCCCTGCAAAAACTAACTTTACGAGTCTGATGAAACTTGCTGGTGTTCCCGCTGCTTCTTCGGTAAACAGCGCCAACAAAAACAAAGAAACTTGGGATCTTGTTGGCGTGGCGGTGGGATATAAGGGAAACTCTGTATGCCCGATAGACTTCTCAACGAGCTGCAGTATTTCTCCGGTCAGATCTGTCTCCGAGTTCCACGAGCGGTCAGCCCGCAGCAGCGAGGCGCCGCATCGGTCAGCCTGCCCGGCCTGACCGCTGGAGATTACCGGATGAAAGAATGGAGCACAGAAGTGTCCCCCCAAGCGGCGCGCCCCGTCATATTTCAACCCATTTTTATCTTAAATGCACTGGGTTTTACCCTATTACCCATCTAAATATGCCCTATTAATTATTTTTACCGTATTTTACATTTAAATTTCATGGTTAAACAGTACATGCTACATGTTAAACTGATAGTTAGCTAGCTACTTCGGTAAACTCAGCTAGTTTAAAGGCGGCAGTGACATAAAATACGAATATAGATTTTAACTTACCGAAAAAAAATGAAGTGGAGACTCCTTGGACGCTCTATTAGTGCAATTAATACCACTGCAAGTCATTTTGTCCAACAATTGCACCAATAATATCCAAAACAGAATTCACAAGCACAGAGACTCAAAATCCCGAAACAGTTTCCAGGAGGGACCGAGGCTGTACTGAGGCCTTTCCACGGAGCTAGCTCTGTGGTCACGTGGGTCTGAGGCGGCGGTCACGTGTGTCGGCTGCTCATTAATTATACAGAATTTTAGGCTTTCAATACACTTAAACAGAAGAGTGAGAAGAAAAATTCACCCCCCTCAGAGTTGTCATGAGTATAAACTAGATAATTTAGACAAAAAACATGTTCTGGTACCAGGCTGTAAACATGTTTATTTCTGCTGTGAAATCGGCATTTTTAACATGGGAGTCAATGAGGATTTGCTCGCTTCTGGCACCAGCCCCCAGCGGATGAGGGTGGAACTGCAATTTTTCTTACTTCCGGGATGGGACCATTTTTAGAGCGGCATTGTGGGGGCTTGGTACAGATCTGTTTCTGCACACGCTCAACTTTTTTATTACAATTGCACAGCTTCCCTCTCACACATCTGATTTTTGAAACTATTTTCACGATTAATATGTGTCAAAATGCACAAGTTTGTAAATGTGTTGTCTGAGTCCGTACAACACAGTGTGGGCTTGAAGATTGGATGTGAGTGTGTGTACCGTAAAATGTGAGCTTGAAGTTTTGAGGTGAGTGTCTGTGCATTAAAACGTGAGAAGCTGCACATCAACATGTGTGCAATTGTGAAGATAAATGGTACTTGTAAGAAAAAGTAAATTGTATGTGAAACAAAATAAACTTATATGTAAAATTTTCTTCTGCGACCCAGTAAATACAACTTCTCAAATACGTTTCTGCGCATGCTCAGTTGTTGTTTTACAAGCGCACAACTCTCCTCTCGCGAGTCTGACTTTTGAAACACTTCTGGCAGTTTGTGTGTTGCAAATTGCAGCTGTGTGTATCTGACTGCAGAGGCTAGCTAAAGTTTATATGAGCTGCTTTGCTAAGTTAGCAGAAACAAAAACGCCACTGCTAACACTGTAGTCTTGCATTAAGGCCACTGTGCTTGGGTATAATCCCAGTGGTGTTTCTCAATGTCAAGGCTTAGAGGGCACTGTCCTTCCTTGGTCAAAGAAAACAGTTAAATGGAACTGACTTGCGTCACATGACCAGGGCTCCCGTGATGGTCACCTGACGTGCGGCAAAGTTATAAACATTTTAGATATCAGCCTGATAGTTACAATTAGTTTTTTTATTCACTAGTAAAACAATAAAAAGTAATCATTTGAAACCTTTAACTCTTGTTTCCTTTCTCAGGGATCCTATTAATAATAATTGTTACATGTTATATTTAAAATCTGCATTTGATTGCTCTTTTAGTAACCCTTCGTTTTTTGTTTTTCAGGAACTGCTGCTCAACTATCTGCTTGAAAGACTTTACAACCGTGTGTCTAATTGGCTTGATCGAGTTCCTCTAGATCTCAATTTTTTTGAATTTGTATGTTGTCAGGAGCCGGTTATTCTGAGTGCTATCTCAAACCAGTTTGACGTCCCTCAGGACATTTTAAATGCACTTGCCCAAGTTTATCAGATGACCTGCAGTCAAAATAAAAAAGAAGCACAAATTATTGTTGCTCACGAAAGAGGAGCCATTGGTCGTCCCAAACTACTTATTCCTGAGAAATACACACAACACCTCATTTCTTTAGGTTTACCTGTCACATGTATTGCACAGCTGCTGGGGATATCTAGAGTTACATTACACAGGCGAATGAAAGAATGGGGTGTGTGAGCCAAACTTACAGCACCATGACTCACGATGAGCTGGACTCTCTAGTGTCACAGATCCATGCCAGAAACCCAAATGCAGGGTATAGATTGATAATAATAATAATGCATTGAACTTATATATCGCTTTTCAAGACACCGTGATGAAAGGTCTGCTGAAGTCACAAGGATATAGAGTTCAGTGGGAGCATGTTCGGTCCTAAATGCGCAGAGTAGACACTGCAGGCGTGGTTTCCTGAATGTCCCATCTCCGTTGTGTGGTCAGAAGAACGTATTCTGTGCCTAGCCCAAAATCATTTTATTGCAGGAGCTTTACATTCCACAGATTGAATGGGAATCCAGTGACTCATCGACAATGAACACAACTCTTGTGTTCAAGTTCCAGAAGTTGAATGCCCGCTAAGTCCACGAGGATATTCTGGACTCTGTGCAGCTGTGGGTCCACTGAGGTCAATCTTGGGATTGACAGTTATTTAGCCACACGGCATTACATGCAAACCATTGGCTATAATAAAATCTTTCATTTTTTGCATCTTGTCATCAATGACTTGTATAAAATGTCTGTGAAGGATCTTGACAAGTCTCCATTATCTAACTGAACACGTTATTTTAATCTCCATGTTATCTCTTACCACATCTGAACTTGAAAGTACAGATTAAATGACTCATGAGCATTTGAAAATGTTTGCATATTAATATTCTTCGATGGAAAACTAAAAGAATTAAACCTTCATACATTAAAAATATAGATTGTGTGTACTAAAAATCTAACTGCCCTTTCTTATTCTCTTGGATATTGAAATTCCCAAATTTGTGAGAATAATGTGTCATGGCTCGAGGTAAGTGCCTAACCCAAGACATGCAGAATCATCACACAAGTCCAAAAAATAAAGTAAAATGTCTTTATTATAAACGGAACTAAGAACTGCAACAGGGAAGTCCTGTGCTGAGGAGCCAAGACGGCTCGAGTCTTTGAGGTGTCGGTGCTGCGAGGAAGTGTAGCCGGGAAGGGCGCTGAGCAGAGGATGAGAGATGTCGTAGGAGTGAGGCAGCAGAGGGAAATCCGAGCCGGAACGTCGGAGGAGGACGGGACGTGTAGAATAATCCAGAATTGGAGACAGCGAGGGTGAGATGATGATGATGAGGTGATCCTGAGCGAAACAAACAGGTATAAGGGAATATCCAAATCCAAATCCGAAACTACGATCCAAGGTCAATAATCCAAACACGAGTTAAACAGGGTTCAAGGTCGAGTGGCTGGTGCTACCTGAACTGGTACAATCATCCGGCGAAATGAAGTGTCTCCGTCCTCCTTTTAAACCCGCGTTCCTGATTAGGGAATCGTCTGCAGCTGTAGTTCCCTCTGCTCCCCACCTGCGGAGAATGAACTCAGGTTCTGGTGAGAGGAGATGATGGAACTCACCTCTGCTCAGGGACATGACAGTGCCCCCCCCCCTCAACGGACGCCCCCTGGCATCCCAGCACGGGATCTGGAGGCCTCGAAGTCGGAGATCAGAGAGGGATCCTCGATGTAGGAACGGGGAACCCAGGAACGTTCCTCCGGACTGTATCCCTCCCAGTCCACGAGATACTGGAAACCCCGACCACGGGGGCGGGAGTCGAGGATGCGCCGAACCTTGTACACCAGTCCCCCTCTGTAGAGCCGAGCAGGAGGAGGCGGAGCCGGGGCCGGGCACAGAGTGCTGGAAACGACGGGCTTCACCAGGGAGACGTGGAACACAGGATGGATCCGGAGCGACGGAGGAAGCTCCAAACGCACGGTCGTCTGGCTAGGAACCGCCAATACTCTGAAGGGACCAAGGAACCTTGGAGAGAACTTCCTAGAGGCAGCCTTCAGCGGTACATCCCTGGAAGACAACCAGACCCTCTGACCAGGAGAGTAAGTGGGAGCTGGGCGGCGGTGTCGGTCAGCCAGTCGCTGGTTCCTCTCCGCGGTCCGTTGAAGGGCCGATCTCGTGGCGACCCAGGTGCGACGGGCCCGACGAAGGAACTGAGGAGTGGTGAGGGTGGTCTCTGCCTGAAGGGGGAACAGAGAGGGCTGATACCCGAGGGAGGATTCGAAGGGAGACTGACCTGTGGCGGAGGAGACATGGCTATTATGGGCATACTCGACCCAAGCCAAATGCTCACTCCAGGTGGACGGGCTGGTGGCACAGACGCAGCGAAGCATAGCGCCCAGTTCCTGGTTCATCCGCTCGCATTGTCCATTGGTCTGCGGATGAAACCCCGAGGTCAGGGCCACCTGGGCACCCAAGGCAGTGGCGAATTCCTTCCAGACGCGGGATGCGAACTGGGGACCACGGTCAGAGAGGATCTCTGTTGGGATTCCGTGCAGACGAAAAACATGTTTTATTAACAACTGGGCCGTAACGGCAGAGGTAGGGAGGGCCTTTAACGGCACCAGATGACAGGCTTTGGAGAACCTGTCCACCACAGTCAAAATAACAGTAAAACCACGCGAAGGTGGCAAACCACAAACAAAGTCCAAGGCGATATGGGACCAAGGACGGGACGGTACTGGTAGAGGACAGAGCAGACCTGCAGGAGGCTGGTTAGAGCCCTTTTGCTGAGCACAGACATGGCAGGCCGACACATACTCCTTCACGTCTTTGTAGAGGGAGGACCACCAGAAAGATTGCCTGATCAGAGCCACTGTGCGTCCCACTCCGGGGTGGATGGAAAATCTCCTGGTGTGAGCCCAGTGGATAACTTTTCCCCGTAATCCTTGGGGAACAAACAGTTTGTTAGAGGGTCCGTTACCTGGCCCGGGATCAGTCTTAAGGGCCTCCAGGACCTGGTCTCTAATGGGCCAGGTTACTCCTGCGACAATGCAGGAGGTAGGCAGAATGGTGCAAGGAGCTGTCTCATCCTCAGCGGCGTACTGTCGGGACAGGGCGTCAGGCTTCACGTTCTTAGACCCCGGTCTATAGGATAGAACAAAATTAAAACGGGAGAAGAACAAAGACCACCTGTACTGTCGAGGATTTAGTCTTTTTGCCTCCTTTAGATAGATCAGGTTTTTATGATCAGTCCAAATGATGAAAGGTACAGTTGTGGTCAGAAGTTTACATACACTTGTAAAAAATATAATATAATGGCTCTACTGAGTGTCCCGTTATTTCTAAAACTCTGATTTTTCTCTGATAGAGTGATTGGAACAGATAATTCTTTGTCACAAAAAACATTCATGAAGTTCGGTTCTTTAATGTCTTTATTATGGGTTAACAGAGAAAAGTGATCACATTTGCTGGGTCACAAATATACATACAGCAACATGAACTAGCAATTTTGGTGACTTAGAAACGTGTCAGTGAACTGAGCTTCATAGCATGGCCTCTTAACTTCTTGTGAGTGATTATGAGTGACTACAGCTGGTGACTTCTCTTAGGCCAGGTAAATAGGGCTCATTGGATACAAACGCCCACAAACGCTACAATGGGAAAGTCAAAGGAGCTCAGCATGGATCTGAAAAAGCGAATTATTGACTTGAACAAGTCAGGAAAGTCACTTGGGGCCATTTCAAAGCAGCTGCAGGTCCCAAGAGCAACAGTGCAAACACTTGTTAGTAAGTATAAGGTGCAAGGCACTGTTTCATCACTGCCAAGATCAGGAAGAAAACGCAAGCTATCACCTGCTGCTGAGAGAAAATTGGTCAGGATGGTAAAGAGTGAACCAAGAATCACCAAAAAGCAGATCTGCCAAGAATTAGAAGCTGCTGGAACACAGGTGTCATTGTCCACAGTCAAACGTGTTTTGCATCTCCATGGACTGAGAGGCTGCCGTGCAAGAAGGAAGCCCTTGCTCCAAAAGCGGCACCTTAAGGCTCGACTGAAGTTTGCTGCTGATCACATGGACAAAGATAAGACCTTCTGGAGGGAAGTTCTGTGGTCAGACGAAACAAAAATCGAGCTTTTTGGCCACAATGCCCAGCAATATGTTTGGAGGAGAAAAGGTGAGGCCTTTAACCCCAAGAACACCATGCCTACAGTCAAGCATGGTGGTGGGAATATTATGCTGTGGGGCTGTTTTGCTGCCAATGGAACTGGTGCTTTACAGAGAGTAAATGGGATAATGAAGAAGGAGGATTACCTTCACATTCTTCAACATAACCTAAAATCATCAGCACGAAGGTTGGGTCTTGGGCGCAGTTGGGTGTTCCAGCAGGACAATGACCCCAAACACACATCAAAAGTGGTAAAGGAATGGCTAAATCAGGCTCGAATAAGGGTTTTAGAATGGCCTTCCCAAAGTCCTGACTTAAACCCCATTGAAAACATGTGGACAGTGCTGAAGAAACAAGTCCATGTCAGAAAGCCATCAAATTTAACTGAACTTCACCAATTCTGTCAAGAGGAGTGGTCAAAGATTCAACCAGAAGCTTGCCAGAAGCTTGTGGATGGCTACCAAAAGCGCCTAATTGAAGTAAAAATGGCTAAGGGACATGTAACCAAATATTAGCACTGCTGTATGTATATTTGTGACCCAGCAAATGTGATCACTTTTCTCTGTTAACCCATAATAAAGACATTAAAGAACCGAACTTCATGAATGTTTTTTGTGACAAAGAAGTATCTGTTCCAATCACTCTATCAGAGAAAAATCAGAGTTTTAGAAATAACGGGACACTCAGTAGAGCCATTATATTATATTTTTTACAAGTGTATGTAAACTTCTGACCACAACTGTAGTTCAGCCCCCTCCAGCCAATGTCTCCACTCTTCTAAAGCCAGTTTTACAGCCAGTAACTCCCTGTCCCCAACGTCATACCTGCTCTCAGTGGGAGTTAAGCGCCGAGAGTAGAAGGCACACGGATGGAGTTTGTGGTCCTCCGACGATACCTGAGAGAGCACTGCCCCGACCCCGGTGTCCGAGGCGTCCACCTCCACGGTGAATTGTCGCTTGGGGTCTGGTCTAGAGAGGACGGGAGCCTCCGTGAACTTCTTCTTAAGTGTCCGAAATGCGGCTTCTGCTTCTGGAGACCAAGAAAAGGGCTTGACAACAGAGGTTAGGGCTGTCAAAGGGGCTGCGGTCTGGCTATAATTGCGGATAAACCATCTGTAAAAGTTTGCAAAGCCCAGGAACCGCTGCAGCTGTTTCCTGGTGGTAGGGGTAGGCCACTCCGTTACAGCTTGGACCTTATCAGGATCCGCCCTCAACCGTCCACTCTCTAAAACAAATCCAAGAAACTTAACAACAGACACATGAAACTCACATTTCTCAGCTTTCACAAAAAGTCTGTTCTCCAACAGCCGTTGGAGAACCAACCGAACGTGTCTTTTGTGTTGGGCCAAGGACCTAGAGAAAATCAATATATCGTCAAGATATACAGTCACAAAGTCATTTATGTAGTCCCCCAACACAGAGTTCACAAGTCTCTGAAACACCGCTGGAGCATTGGTGAGACCAAAAGGCATCACTAAATATTCAAAGTGCCCCAGAGGTGTCTTAAACGCAGTCTTCCATTCGTCACCTTGGCGCACCCTGACCAAATGATATGCGTTGCGGAGATCCAATCGCGTAAAAACGGTGGCATCCTGCACAGGTTCAAAGGTAGACGAAAGCAGATGAAGCGGGTACTTGTCCTTTACCGTTATTTGGTTTAAACCCCTGTAGTCTATGCAAGGGTGGAGCGAGCCATCCTTCTTGGCCACGAAGAAAAAACCAGCTCCCAGAGGCGAGGTGGATGGCCTGATAATGCCATTGGTCAAGGCCTCGTGGATGTACTGTCTCATACTGTCCTGTTCAGGTTTGGACAGACTGTAGAGGCGGCTGGTTGGGAGCGGAGCTCCTGGCAACAGGTCGATGCCAATATCAAATGGACGGTGAGGTGGTAACGTGGCTGCTTTATCTCTGCTAAACACCTGCTGTAAATCATGGTACTCACTAGGTACCTGGGTGAGATCTGGCGGCTCCCTAATATTCCTTTCAGAGTCCTTAGATCCAGCTGCAGCAGAGGTTAAACAGGTTAGAAGACACTCCGGACTCCAGGTCTCGACACGGTTAGACCTCCAGTCCAGACATGGGTTGTGTTCCTTAAGCCAGGAATGGCCTAGAACTATTTGGTTCTGCGGAGAGGGAAACACAAACAGTGAGGTTGTCTCTGTGTGGTTACCTGAGACCTGGAGCTGGAGTGGTTCAGTTCGGAGAGTGATGGTGGACAGAGACCTCCCGTCTAGGGAGGACACAGTTAATGGTTCCAGCAGTGGAACTGTAGACAGACCCCACTTACGGACCAGTTGCGGGTCCACCAATGACTGTTCACATCCAGAGTCCACGAGAGCAGTCGTCTGGTAGCGACGACCGTTAACAGTCAATGCACATTCTATAAGGAAACGGGAGGTTTCTTTACCTGTCTGACTGCCCACCAGGACTCCCGGAACTACTGGTGGGCACGCCCTTTTGACGCCGCAGGGCAGGATTGCACCATGTGTTCTGGTTTACCACAGTAAAGGCACAGCCCCTTGCTGAAGCGATGATGGCGTTCCTCCGGGGTGAGATGGGTACGTCCCACCTGCATAGGCTCCTCGGAGGCATCCAGAGGAGGAGACCTATAGGACGGGTGAGGTGCTGATGGTGGTGACAGATCCCTGGAAGATGTCTTCAGAAGCTCCCGATGTCTCTTGTCGATGGAGATGCATAAGGTGATCAACCCGTCCAGAGTTGGGGGTTCGGGGCAAAGAGCCAGCTGGTTCTTAACCCTGTCGTTCAAAGCCTCGATGAATACTGCTTTGAGAGCTTCATCCCCCCATGATGTCATCGCAGCCAAAGTCCTGAATTCCAGAGACATGTCAACCACTGACTTCCTTCCCTGCGAGAGGCGCAAAAGTCTCTTCCTGATGTCAGTGGTGGTCTTGGAACTGCAAAAAGTGAGTTTAAACTCCTCCAGAAAATCAGAGAAGGAACCAGACAGAAAATCGGAATTTCTACTCTTAGCCTCTGCCCACCTAAGTGCTTTTCCTCTAAGAAGTCCAATAATAAAAGAAATCTTCATAGAGTCAGTAGGAAAAGACTTGGGGGATTCTTCAAACGCTAGGCGGCACTGCAGTAAAAATCCAAAACAATCCTCGAACTCACCCGAAAAAGTCGGGCATTGCCGAGGAGGAGCCGAACGGCAGTGGGTGATTTCCGGAAGACAGCGCGCTTCCTGTCCGGGTGAAACCACTCCTCCAGAGGCGTGGGCGTGTAGTGCTGTTCCATACTCCGGAGCGGCGGCTGGCGCTGGAGCGAGGACAGAAGAGGAGAGTTGTTCCTGGAGCTGCTGCAGTACGGTCTCTAAACGTTGGTAACGTTGGTTGGAGATGGTGATCTGCTCCACGAGGACGGGGAGTGTCTGCTCCTGTTGGGACATCCGGGTAGCCAGATCCGCGAGTGCTGATTCCGCTGGGTTAGCTACGTGGCCGGATGATTCTGTCATGGCTCGAGGTAAGTGCCTAACCCAAGACATGCAGAATCATCACACAAGTCCAAAAAATAAAGTAAAATGTCTTTATTATAAACGGAACTAAGAACTGCAACAGGGAAGTCCTGTGCTGAGGAGCCAAGACGGCTCGAGTCTTTGAGGTGTCGGTGCTGCGAGGAAGTGTAGCCGGGAAGGGCGCTGAGCAGAGGATGAGAGATGTCGTAGGAGTGAGGCAGCAGAGGGAAATCCGAGCCGGAACGTCGGAGGAGGACGGGACGTGTAGAATAATCCAGAATTGGAGACAGCGAGGGTGAGATGATGATGATGAGGTGATCCTGAGCGAAACAAACAGGTATAAGGGAATATCCAAATCCAAATCCGAAACTACGATCCAAGGTCAATAATCCAAACACGAGTTAAACAGGGTTCAAGGTCGAGTGGCTGGTGCTACCTGAACTGGTACAATCATCCGGCGAAATGAAGTGTCTCCGTCCTCCTTTTAAACCCGCGTTCCTGATTAGGGAAACGTCTGCAGCTGTAGTTCCCTCTGCTCCCCACCTGCGGAGAATGAACTCAGGTTCTGGTGAGAGGAGATGATGGAACTCACCTCTGCTCAGGGACATGACATAATGAAAGTTTTGTTGCAATTTGATGTTTTTAATTTAAAAACCTGCAAGTCTTAACGTGTTAATATAGGTTACAATCATTTGTGAATTCAATAAAATGTTTTAAGTTTAAAACAAAAATTTTATTAATAACATCTTGAACTTAAGCAAGAAGTGACAGGAAAAACCATTTAGCATTAAGCTAAAAAAATATTGTTCTATTGTCATGACCCTGGATGCAGCAATGTTTTGTTTGTTGCATATGTATAAAATGCAATCTTAATGCAATCAATGATTTCTCTACTTGAAAAATTACAATAAAACATTTATCATATAACACAGCTGTGCCTTACTTGTAACTCAATATTCCTGAAACTTTCAGCTGTAACTTGATGGTTAAATTAAAAAAAAGATTTGTTTGGTATAACCTGAACAGCACTGGCAAATAGCATGACGTTAAACTTTAGATCAATCCAAAACCATGAACATTGGTTGCTATGCAACTTTCAAGATGATTGAGAAACTCATCAAATGTTGTGTAGTGGCAGGGCAGACGTAGAATATGGAAGCAGCTAGATGAGGTTGAATGGTCTGCCTGCATTATTTCCACTTTCATACACTTCATGGGTTTCTCCCATCCAACCCAACCCTTCACGAGCTGCTTCCTTTGCTCTTCAGACACTGAAAAAGAAAAGAAAAAATGGCAAAGACAAATGAGATATAAAAGATCTCCTGTACAAAGTTTACACAAGATACTTAGAATGTAGCAAACCCACCTTGGGTGGGAGGGTTAAGGCTTCTAAAATAGTTTGATTGTACACATTTTGTGAAAGACAACTGTTTAAAGATAGAAGTGGAATAAACCTATGATTTTAAGGTTTATTCAAATGATTTTCAGGTTTTTGTAATGGTTTTAAAGTGTCTTAATGGTCTTGGCCCTTCTTGCCTTTCTGAACTGACTACCATACAAACCCTCACGTCCTCTGCACTCCTCTAGCTGCCATCTCCTTGTGATCCCGAATGTCAGGGTCAGGACGAACAACAATGGTCAGGCGTCCTTACAATATAATGGCCCTTGCCTCTGGAGCAGGCTGCCTGAGGACCTCAGGACCAGAGAGAAACTTTAAGAGCAGGCTGAAGAATTACCTTTTTTAGCTTAGCTTTTAACTGCTTATTATTTATGATTAAATTTCTTATATTTTAAGAAAGTTTTGTTATATATTTATGATCTGATATTGTTTTACTATTTCTACAATTATATTGGTCACTATTTATTCATACATTACCTCTTTTTATTTCATTCTTTTACTTATTCTAATACTTTACAGCGTTTCCTCAGTGGGAGCCCTCTGCCTCAGGGCCGGTGGTCGGCGGCAGTGGCCTGGGTGCTCTCCAGGTAGTGCTTGGGTGTAGGTGGGGGCCCTTGTCCTCCCTCCTCTGTGAGCCCTGTCTCGGTGCCCTGGCTGCTGCCGTGGATCTACTGGAGTTGGGTCAGACGGCTCGCCTGATGGCGTTTGCTGACTCATCTGAGCTCTGACCAGTGTTTGCTTATGTTCTCTAATGTGTTGTGTGTGCATGTGGGTATGTGTGTGTGTGTTTATATGCGTGTTACTGGGTCGGGGAAGGGGGTTTCAATTGTCAATGAATTTTGTGGGATATGTCAGGTCTTTTCAATCTGTGGGGTCATTTTTTTTCTTCCTCTGAAGCTATTTGAGTTACATTTTTTGTTTGAAAAGCACTTTATAAATAAAGTTGTAGTTTGAGTGTAACCAGAAAAAAGCCAAATACCTGTCTCAACAAATCTACACAAGTAGCTTGTGATCTAACATTTCACACCAAGAGGAGATTCGCTGTCATCCTCCAGCTCTTCTTCATCCGGCCAGGTGATGTGGTCCAGAACCATCTGAATGTGACAAAATAAAATAGCATATGATTAAAAAGTGAAATAAGGAAATGCTCATATTTATTGAGTTTTAAGAAATGAATACCTCAGCATTGCAATCTGCCTTTTCCTGACATGGGAATATGACTGGTAAGACATCTGGCCTGGCCAGATGTCAGTGCATCCCTGTCCTGGTGGACCAAGGGCCACAAAGAATGAACCTGCGGGCTGGAAGTGGCCCACAGGCTGTCAGCTGAGTACCGCTGGTCTAAACAGTGCCTGAAAATAGGATCCCTGAGAAAGGAAACAAGAGTTAAAGGTTTCAAATGATTACTTTTTATTGTTTTACTGGTGATTAAAAAAACTAATTGTAACTATCAGGCTGATATCTAAAATGTTTATTTTTTTAATCAAAAGTTGGTTAGTTGGTGCTGCCTAATCGTTGCAGCTTCGGTGGCCAGCAATTAGTAACTCCCTTATACATGTAATTCAAGCAATATATACGCAATTTAAAAAGTAAAATGCTCATTATACAACTTATAATTATAACTTTGCCGCATGCCACGTGACCATCACGGGAGCCCTGGTCACGTGACGCAAGTCAGTTCCATTCTTTGACCAAGGAAGGACAGTTTTTTTTATTTTTTTTTTATTAAATGCTTATTACAATCTCTCGTGAGAACACAACACATAATGTAAAACATACAAGGCATCTTTAGTAACAAAAGAAAAACAAATAAGAAACTTACAAAGAGGCACTTATATCACAAAGTAAAAAACATTGTTACAAGATTAAACATTTTTCTGCAGCATGACAAATGGCTTTTGCAGTTGCATTTGAATTTTTTATACGAGTCAAAGTGGATAAGAACATATGAAATTCATTTGTGAAACAGTTCAAGTTTGGCAGTTGTTTTTTCCATTTGCTTTTGTGAATGTGGTATTTACCCATAATAATAATAATGTTAATTAACAATGAATTATTCCCCTTTGATTTAGAATTGTAAATAAGAATATCTTCATTTGTAAAACGGTCAAGTTCTCTTATTTTATTTCTTAACCAACAATGGACTTCTTCCCAAAGCCTCTTACTTATATGACAGCTGAAAAATAAGTGTTCTGTTCCTTCAGGGCAGGGCCGGAGTGGGACACGTTTTCAGCCCTGGAGTTTCAGACCCCAGACCGGCCCACTTAATGAATTATTATTAAAATCATGTTAGAACTTTATATGTATAGTCTACAAAAGCACACTACTCGGTAAAGCCTTGTAATTCAGTGCAAGAAAGAGTTGCTTTACAATGTAGGTTTATTTGAACATCAGTGCACATCTCCAACATTGTTCTTTACAACACATTCTCTAACAATATAACAATCTACATTCTGTTCAAACAGCTGTTCTGAGATTTTCAAACCTTTAAAATGAAATGACTCAGCACTCCCTTTCACACTTTTTCCAGTTTCCCTATACTCACATGCACACAATTAAAATAATCATCTGTAAAGCTTTAGCACATTTGATATGGAAAACACATTTTTTGTAACCAATTAAAATATTTTCTATGGCAAAATATGCAGGCTTATTTCATTTTACTTTCATTCTAATAGCGATCTGTTGTGGGCTTTGTGCATTTACTAATAAAAATACAACAGGTCACTACTATTATTTGGACATTAAAATTATTATAATGAAACTGATGTTTGCTTGTTTGCACATGAGTTGGCTCACCTTCTATCCCAACAGGAGCAATACCCTCACTGCTGGCTCCTGGCTCTTCTGACACTACATTGTGTGAAAATGGTCACAATTCAGCATTCATTTTCCTTTTTTACACACTTTCTGATCAATGCTGAATCATCTAGCATTTTAGAACACTTTCATATAGAGCCAGGATAGTTTTCATCATATAAATTTTAATAATATTCAGTTCACTGACTCAATAAGTAATCCTACCTGTACATGCCCGGTCTGGAATGGTGGGCTTCTGCCTGGTGCTTATTAGGCCTACTGGATCTTGTGTTTGACTCTGACAAGACAGCTTGGTGGCATCAGTCACATCATACTGTAAATTATATTACATAACGTTATGTCATGATGCCATATAATTCATTATTGATGCTTAATTAACTTGAATGGTGATTTGCAGCCGGTAAAGTTTAACATCTTGACTTGCCTTACCCGTTTTATCTTCATTTGAAGTTAAAGACCGCAAGCTTGTTTGAGAAAAAAAGGTGCTCATTTTTGCACATTTAGCTGCATCTGTTTCCAACGCTTTCCTCTTTTTAATTCTTGCCTTCTCCGCACCACCCTTGCTCTTTCTACTTTCCGTCAACTGCGTGGTCACGTGGTGCGCACAGGCGCATACGGGGGAAGAAAACGAGCTGCAGCCTGCAGGTAGAGCCAGCCAGAGACAGCCGGGAGGAGCGTATGTGATCAGCCCGGCGGCCTCAGTGCCATGACTGAACACCGGCACCAAAAAATAAAAATAAAATGATAAAAAACAAAAACGAGAGCACCGGCCCCATGCTGTCAGGATCTGGGGTGAGTCTGCACATTCCTCTAATCACCTTAAGTCATTGCAGGTGGGCGGCTCCGGAGAGCAGCCAGCTGCGTTGATTTCCCTCATCTACTTCATGTGGTTATAAGGAGCTGGAGATCAATTCACCTTGCCGGAAGATTACTCAACTTGGGTAGCTCTTGCCACTATAGAAAACTCCAGCTTTAGTCTTGCCTTATATTTGTCCGTCATTGTTGTTTTTGATGACCTCTGCCTTCCCTTCATCAGGAATTCTCACCACGAACCTTTCCTGCAATAACCTGGTTTTTCATCTCCAAGCCTGATCTCCCTCCTCACCCGGACCGACCCGCTCTCCCACCGCTCACCTCCCTTGGATTCTGGATTCACGCTGATGTTGCTCACCCCAGTCCTGGCTACCCTCCCATGCTCTGGATTTCAGTCCCCACAGTAAGATCCACTACAAACTTAGTCCTGCAATTCTATTCCCCGCTGCCCAACACTGACAGTGTTTGCCTCAACAGACCCAGCCCCGGAGCTGTGCTCAACATCACCGCCACGTCTGGCAGTGCACCTTTAGTTCTCCTTAAAATAAAACATTTATTTTTTCCTACCTACGTCTCCTAGTGTGAATTCTGCATGTCTTGGGTCAGGAAACTTCCCTCAGTCATGACAGAATCTTCCGGCCAAACTCCTGACTCTGCAGAATCTCCTTCCCCAACCTTCTCCGACATGCTGGCTCTCCATGACCGGACCATACAGGCGCTTGTGGAGCAGACATCGGCCTCCAACCAGCACCTCCTGCGAATGGATGCCCTCCTCCAGAATCTACACAGTCGCCTCCCACTAGCCCCGGAACCAGCAGTCCTGGATCCTGTAGTTCCACCCGGAGCCGTTTCTCAGGAACTCCCGGCTCTCCAGCATTTCCGGCTTGCCTCCTCACCACCTGTTGTCACTTTTGAGGGTGAGTCCTCTGATTGCCAGAGTTTTTTGCTTCCGTGTAATTTAGCGTTTGGACGCTCACCGGACTCTTTTAGTTCAGATACTGCTCGAATTTCGTATGTGATTGGGTTGCTCCGCGGACGAGCTCTCAGGTGGGCTGAGGCTAGGAGTCATGAGGAGGCTTTCTTAACCGGTCCCTTTTCTGAGTTTGTGAAGGATTTTAAATTGACGTTCGTATGTGAGGAATCACCGGGTGACGTGGCACGCAAGTTGCTGCACTTGGCCCAAGGTCGGAGATCGGTAGCGGATTTCGCCATTGATTTTCGGACCATTGCTGCTTCCACGAAATGGAATGAAGAGGCGCTAAAGGGGGTCTTCACCAAAGCCTTATCGGAGAAGATTAAGGACCAACTAGCGCTTTGTACTGAGCCTGCCACTCCTAATGAGTTGATCAATTTGGCGATCCGCATCGACAAGAGGCTCCGGGAGAGACAAACAGGTACACATTCCTCACACACTAACCTGTCCCCTCAGCACCCGTCGCTACCTAAAAGCCAAGGCCTAATGGAGGAACCCATGGAACTAGGTCGGACACATCTGGACCCAGAGGAGAAGCAGCTACGCTGCAGGTCAGGTCTTTGTTTATATTGTGGTCTCGCAGGTCATTATGTCTCCAAGTGCCCTTCGTTAAAAGACAAGGCCCGTCATTAAAAACGAGAGTTATGATGGGCAGTGTAACCAGTGGAACCTCTCGTAGCATCATTCCCTGCACCTTAGTTTCCAGGTTTCACACACTCGACTGCCATGCGTTGTTAGATTCAGGCTGTGAGCAGTCCCTTATGGATACAGAGCTGGTTAAACAGCTGGGGCTTTCCACCGTCCCCTTGTCTTCTCCTCTAGCTGTCTCTTCGCTAGATGGGAATTCACTCACTACCATAACACATCGCACCACCCCCCTCACTCTCAGAGTATCTGGTAATCACACTGAGGAACTCTCGTTTTTTGTTTTTCCATCCCGAAACGCCCCTATAGTCCTTGGGCATTCCTGGCTCTCTGTTCACAACCCCCACATCAACTGGCAGACTAACTGCATAGAGACCTGGAGCCCCCATTGTTCCGCATTGTGCCTCAGTTCCGCACTTCCTTTCCCCAGTGGTGACTGCTCCCCTCCTTCTGAGCCCCCAGACCTTTCTGGAGTCCCTGAGTGTTATCATGACCTTAAAAATGTTTTCAGTAAGGATCATATAGCCTCCCTTCCGCCTCACCGACCATTTGACTGCAGCATAGATTTACTCCCTGGAGCACCTCTCCCTTCTAGTCGCCTTTACAGCCTCTCCAAACCTGAGAGGGAGAGCATGAAGAAATATATTACTGAAAGTTTGGCTGCTGGATTGATTCAACCCTCAACCTCTCCTTTGGGGGCGGGGTTCTTCTTTGTCCCCAAGAAGGATGGTACCTTGCGACCCTGTATTGACTACCGCGGACTCAATAACATCTCAGTCAAAAATAAGTATGCTCTGCCTCTCCTCTCATCCACTTTTGAACCCGTACAGGGAGCTACAATCTTCACTAAGCTGGATCTAAGAAACGCTTACCACCTGGTCAGGATAAAGGAGGGTGACGAGTGGAAGACCGCCTTTAAGACCCCCCTTGGTCATTACGAGTATTTAGTAATGCCGTTTGGTCTAACTAACGCTCCTGCTGTGTTCCAGACTCTAATCAATTCAGTGCTGGGGGATTTCATTAACCTCTTTGTTTCTGTCTACTTAGATGACATCCTGATTTTTTCTAAGGACTCTGTGGAACACGAGGAGCATGTGAGGGCAGTACTTCAGCGCCTTCTCCAGAACAGGTTGTTTGTCAAAGCAGAGAAGTGCGAGTTTCATGTGCCTTCAGTCAAGTTTTTGGGTTTCATCCTGGAGAGCGGGCAGTAAAAGGCGGATCCTGAGAAGACCCAGGCCATTCTGGACTGGCCCACTCCCACCTCCAGAAAACAGTTGCAACGTTTCCTGGGCTTCGCGAACTTTTATCGACATTTTATCCGAGGCTACAGTCAGGTAGCGGCCCCTCTCACCAGCTTGACTTCCATTTCCAGACCCTTTGTTTGGACTCACCAGGCCCAGGCTGCCTTTGACCAGCTCAAACACCGGTTCACCCAGGCCCCTGTCCTGACCTGACCGGACGACACCCGACAGTTCACCTTGGAGGTCGACGCCTCAGACGCCGGAGTTGGAGCTGTGCTGTCCCAGGTAAATCCAGATGATAATGCTCTCCACCCCTGTGCTTTCTTTTCCCGGCGTTTGTCCCCTGCAGAGAGGAACTATGATGTCGGAGACCGGGAACTCCTTGCTGTTAAGCTTGCCTTGGAGGAGTGGAGGCATTGGCTGGAGGGGGCGGAATTGCCAGTGGTTATCTGGACGGACCATAAGAATTTGGCTTATATCAAGGACGCCAAAATACTCAACCCCCGACAGTATCGTTGGTTCCTATTCTTTTCCCGTTTTAACTTTATTATTTCCTACAGACCAGGTTCTAAGAACGTCAAACCTGACGCCCTCTCCCGGCAGTTTTCCCCTGACAATGAACTGGAGCCAGCCACCATCATCCCTCCCTCCTGCGTCGTGGGATCCCTAACCTGGGACATCCGAACCAAGGTTCTCCAAGCCCTTAAGACCGACCAAGGCCCAGGTAACACACCTCGTGACCTACTTTTTGTTCCCAGCCGAGTCCGAGGCCCCGTCATCCACTGGGCTCACACTGGGCGGTTTTCTATGCACCCTGGGGTAGGACGTACTGTGGCCCTCATCCGGCGCACGTTCTGGTGGCCGTCCCTTTACAGGGACGTCAAGGACTATATAGCTGCCTGCCATGTCTGTGCCAGGGGTAAGGGTACCAACCAGCCACCTGCCGGTCTTCTCCAACCTCTTCCCACCCCCTCACGACCTTGGTCCCATATTGCCCTGGATTTTGTTACTGGTCTTCCCCCTTCTCATGGTTTTTCTGTAATTCTGTCTATTGTAGATCGTTTTTCCAAGGCCTGCCACCTTGTTCCCCTGAAGTCACTCCCTTCCTCCTCAGTTACTGCCCAACTGTTGATTAAACATGTGTTCCGCCTTCACGGCATCCCTCAGGACATCCTATCGGACCGGGGTCCCCAGTTCATCTCACAGTTGTGGAAGGAGTTCGCCGCCGCCCTGGGGGCCAAGGTCTCGCTCACGTCGGGGTTCCACCCCCAGTCTAATGGGCAATGTGAGCGGCTGAACCAGGAGCTGGAAGCCACCCTGCGTTGTGTTTGTGCCACTAACCCCTCTAGCTGGAGTGCTCAGCTTTCCTGGGTGGAATATGCGCACAATAGTCATGTCTCCTCATCCACCGGCAGATCCCCCTTTGAGACGTCACTGGGCTTCCAACCTCCCCTGTTTCCCTCGGCCCAAGTAGGTGCTGCCTCTTCAGTTCCACAGTTTCTCCGTGGGGCCCGTCATATGTGGACACAGACCGTTGTGGCCCTGGGACGTACGGCCGAGCGCAACAAGAGAGTTGCTGACCGGCACAGACGTCCTGCTCCTCAGTACGTTCCTGGACAACGGGTGTGGCTGTCCGCCAGGGACATACGCCTGAGAGCCTCCAACCGGAAGCTCTCTCCGTGTTTCATTGGTCCCTACACCATTGCTGCAGTCCCTAGCCCCTCCACTGTACGTTTAACCCTTCCTTCCTCCCTTAGGGTTCACCCTGTGTTTCATGTGTCCCTCGTCAAGCCTGTTTTGTCTAGCCCCCTGTGTCCCTCTCCTGCTCCTCCTCCTCCTCCTCGTTTCTTTGAAGGTGGCCTGGTTTATCCGGTCCGGCGGCTCCTCGACGTTCGTCCCCGGGGACGGGGACGACAATACCTCGTTGACTGGGAGGGTTTTGGCCCCGAGGACAGGTCATGGGTCCCTGGGTCTTTCATTACGGACCCTTCTCTCATTGCAGACTTTGAGGCCTCCAGGGCCTCGTCTTCTTCCTCCTCCTCCGCCTCCTCCTCCTCTGCTCGGCCGCCAGGGGGCGTCCGTTGAGGGGGGGGGGGGGGGGTACTGTCAGGATCTGGGGTGAGTCTGCACATTCCTCTAATCACCTTAAGTCATTGCAGGTGGGCGGCTCCGGAGAGCGGCCAGCTGCGATGATTTCCCTCATCTACTTCATGTGGTTATAAGGAGCTGGAGATCAATTCACCTTGCCGGAAGATTACTCAACTTGGGTAGCTCTTGCCACTATAGAAAACTACAGCTTTAGTCTGGCCTTATATTTGTCCGTCATTGTTGTTTTTGATGACCTCTGCCTTCCCTTCATCAGGAATTCTCACCACGAACCTTTCCTGCAATAACCTGGTTTTTCATCTCCAAGCCTGATCTCCCTCCTCACCCGGACCGACCCGCTCTCCCACCGCTCACCTCCCTTGGATTCTGGATTCACGCTGACGTTGCTCACCCCAGTCCTGGCTACCCTCCCATGCTCTGGATTTCAGTCCCCACAGTAAGATCCACTACAAACTTAGTCCTGCAATTCTATTCCCCGCTGCCCAACACTGACAGTGTTTGTCTCAACAGACCCAGCCCCGGAGCTGTGCTCAACATCACCGCCACGTCTGGCGGTGCACCTTTAGTTCTCCTTAAAATAAAACATTTATTTTTTCCTACCTACGTCTCCTAGTGTGAATTCTGCATGTCTTGGGTCAGGAAACTTCCCTCAGTCACGACACATGCGGCCCAAACATCGCGCGGCCATCCGGGAATTCTCCAGACCCTCCCGATTAGCCACTCCAGGCCTGCTTCAGGGCTTTCCTGACAGAATTCACAAGGGTCAACTTCAAAACCAAATCTCTTCCTCAGTGTCTCTGCTGATGGATAGTAGTTGTTAAGAATTTTAAATTGCATTTCTTTTACTTTGGGCATTATAGGCCATTTTATATATTTTAATTGTTTTTCTTCAATTATTGTATTTCCTAGTGTTTTTATTTTAATCTTTCTATCATAATCATGATAGATATATTTTTTAAAGGCTCCATTTAAAAATTTATTTTCACATTTTCTTTCTGTGATGTTCAATTCTCCTATTAATAAATTAGGAAGTTTTATTTGAACATTAGAGAAGAGAAGTGTGTTTTTTATCATTTGTATCAAAGTCCAAATTGCAGCTGTGTGTGTCTGCAGAGGCGAGTGGAGGGGATGAGGGCGAGGGTGGGGGCGGAAGGAGGTGCCACAGAGGGAGCGTTGTCATTGGTCGGCTCTGGTTTCCAGGATAACAGGCTCAACCAATCAGAGTGAGAGTTGCGTTTTTCCCTGGTTTTCAGTCCGCTGCCGTCTGCAGTTCGCGATGGCTGAACGAGCTTGGGTAAGTACATTTCAAAGGGCTTTCTAAACTTATTTTAGTAATTTCCTCGTCTTTTTATTTAAACAAGGTGACACACTAACATAACATCATGCTATTTATACCATTATCAAGGCCTTATTATAAGATATTTGTACAAATATGTAGTCTAGCTAAAGTTTATATGAGCTGCTTTGCTAAGTTAGCAGAAACAAAAACGCCACTGCTAACACTGTAGTCTTGCATTAAGGCCACTGTGCTTGGGTATAATCCCAGGGGTGTTTCTCAATGTCAAGGCTTAGAGGGCACTGTCCTTCCTTGGTGAGGACCGAGGCGACAAGATGGCGGAGTGAGCAGTTCGTTTATAGCAGGATCCAAAGGGAAAAAAGTATTTTTGCAAGTCCAAAAGCTGTTTAAAGGTAAAAAACCAAGCCATAACGTATTGGAAGAGACTTTCACCCGTTTTTTGAAAAACTGAGGAACTTTTTTGACGAGCTAATTACGGTGAGAGAGAGTTAAAGATGGAACAACGTAGCGAAGCTAGCATCGTCGATCATGATTATGGCATGGCTGTGATGGATGATATGAGTGAAAACGAACCCCAAAATACAGAGCAAGCTGATGATAATCTTGAGGACAGTGAAACTGATATGAACAGTCCACAACCCAAAAAGCTGAGGAAGCGAAGTTTGAAGGCAAGAGAGGAGAGTACAAATAGTCTTGTGCAAATGATGGAGATTCTGATAAAAAAATTTGACGGGCTGGACGGGAAGTTGGAGAACATTGAGGGGAGAATGAACAATGTTCAAGAAGCTCTAAAAAAGTTGGATGCTCTAGAAAGCAAACTACAAAACATTGAAAAAAGCACAGAAGACACGAAGAAAGAAATGAGTGTAAACAAAGAAAACATCACTAAACTACAAAAACAAGTTGAGTTTCTGGGTGTCGAAAATAAAGCTATAAAAGAGAAGGTACTGGAAGCTGAGAGGTACAAGAGGAGATGGAACCTCAGGCTTTTTGGGTTAGCTGAAAAAGAGGAAGAGAAAATCAGAGAGGAAGTTATCGGCATACTCACAAGAGTGGTCCCCGTGTCTGTCGACGAGCTTCGCAGGAATGTGGACACCGTTCACCGTTTGGGAAAAAAAGATGCAATGAATACCAGGCCAAGACCCATTATCATTCAGTTTGTGTCACGTACGATGAAGGAAGAAGTGTGGAAGATGTCGAAAGAGGCCAGAGTATGCAAGGAGAAGAAGATCATCCTCCAAAGAGGATCGGGAGGCAAGGGAGAAGCTGTGGCCCCAGGTGGAGGAAGCCAGACGACGTGGAAAGAAGGCCTTCTTGAAGGAAGGATACGCCATCATCGATATGTTAGATATATGATACATTTCAATATTCAGGAAAGGACCAATACACTTTTTTTTTCTAATATACTGTTCCTCTGTTAAGATGGGCTGCTATTTTGAGAATGAGAACTCACTAGACCAAACAGCCCAAGGTTTTTTATCTTCTGATTGTTAAAGGTGAAGGTTTTGGATGAGATATAATATAGTTGGACAATATTGCTCATTCCTGCTGTTTGGATAAATCCAGAGCGGATAAACTAGGTAACATTCTAGCCATTTGTTTTGTTTGGTATGTCAGTTTTGTTTACTTCTTTGAATGTTAGAGGGTTGAAAAACACCATAAAGCGCAAGGCACTTTTTTTATTTTGTAAAGAGCTTAAGGCCAACTTAATTTTGTTACAGGAAACACATTCAGGCATAGAGGAGGAAAAATTTTGGAGACAACAGTGGGGGGATAATATTTTATATAGCCATGGTACCAGCTATTCGGCAGGGGTTATGATACTATTTAACAAATTTACAGGGAAAGTAATTAATCATAGAGGAGACAAAGACGGCCACTGGTTAATAGCAGCTATAGAAATATATGATCAGAAATTTATTATACTTTCTATTTATGGATATAATAACAAAACTAAAAACAGAGAGATGTTAGAAAACTTGGGAAGAATGATAACAGATTGGCAGAATGTTCATATGACCGATAAGGTGATTGTGGGAGGAGATTTTAATATCGCACCAAACTCTTGGTTAGACAGGTTACCACCTAGAGGTCAGCGACCTGAAAACAATGATATCTTACAAAATTTCTGTTCTATCACTAATACTTTTGACTATTGGAGATTAAGTAATCCTACAAAATCAGAATACACATGGATCAGTGCTTCTAATGGAAACCAACGGTCAAGAATAGATTATTGGCTAATCTCACACTCTATAGGTAACAATGTAAAGAAATGTGAGATTATTACTTCGCCGCTTACTGATCACTGTTTAATAAGCTTAACTTTAATAATAATAAAACAAACATGCTCTTCAGACAGTTTATGGAAACTAAATAATAGCCTTTTATCAAATGAAGGGTTTTGCAAACAGATAAAAGCCCTTTGTCAAAAGGTAAAAAGGAAGGATATGTCAAATAAAGGAAAATGGGAATGGTTTAAATTTGAAACAAAGAGGATAGCAATTGAAATGGGGAAAATTATGACAAAAGACAGAAAATTAAAGCAGAAAGAACTGCTAAAATGAATCAGCCTACTCTGTGATAAAATTAATAACACGGAGGATGAACTAACAGAGCTAAACTTGCTCCGAAAACAGCTTGACGAAATTTATATAGAAAAAGCGAATGGAGCCTTTGTAAGATCCAGGGCTAAGTGGATTGAAGAAGGTGAAAAGAACTCAACATATTTTTATGGTTTAGAAAAGTCTAGACAATCAAAAAAGAAAATATGCAAATAAAAAAAATGACACTGTAATAGTAGACCAACATCAAATAAAGGAGGAAGTTCAACGTTTTTACTCAGACCTATATAGTTCTAATTTCTGTGAGGAGGAATGTAAATCCTTCTTCACTCAGATAAAGAACAATATTAAATCTATTGGAGAGGAAGACAGAAAAAATCTGGAGGATGATTTGAATATTAAAGAAATAGAAAATTCCCTGAAAAAAATGAAAAACGGGAAATCGCCCGGTATTGATGGATTGGCCTCGGAATTTCTTAAATTTTTTTGGGAAGATGTTCAAGAATTGTTATTAAATACATTTAATGAGTGTATAAATGAAGGATGTCTTACCCCAACAATGAAAACTGGAATAATAACCCTTCTTCCCAAACAAAAAAAAAAAAAGATACAACAGACTTAGACAACTGGAGGCCAATGTTGTGCAATGATTATAAATTATTAGCGCTATTATATGCAGAAAGACTGAAAACGGTAATTGATGAAATAGTAGATGATAATCAGTCTGCGTTTATAAAAGGAAGAAGCATACATAATAATGTGAGATTAGTACTGGATATGCTGGATTATAGGTCCTTTTTGGAAACGGACAGCCTCATTTTATTTATAGACTATTTCAAAGCTTTTGATTCAATAGAACATAATTTTTTATTTTCCACCTTAGAATATTTCGGTTTTGGAAAAAAATTTTGTTCAGTGATAAAAATGTTCTATACTGATATTAACAGTTATGTTTCCTTAAACCCAGGATTAACAAAAAGAATAAATATAACTTGCGGAATAAGACAAGGATGTCCAATCAGCCCCAAGCTGTTTATCTTATGTACACAACTATTAGCATATCTAGTAATAAATCATCCAAATTTTCAGGGTATAAATTTTTTTGATTATGAATTTCTTTTAAGTCAGTTTGCAGATGACACAGTTTTTTTTCTAAAGGATAAATCTATGGTTAACAAAGCATTACAAATTATTTCAATTTTTTCCAGAGCATCAGGTCTTCGTCTGAACACAAAAAAACGTGAGTTACTTTCACTGTATGACTGCACAGATAATGAGATAATGACAATTCCTGTTAAAAAGGAAATAAAATATCTAGGAGTTAAGATAGTTGCAGACGAAAAACAAAGAGAAGAAATCAATATGAAAGAAAAAACTGATCAAATACAAAAAACTCTGAACCAATGGCTTAGCAGAGATCTTTCTATTTTTGGGCGAAATTTATTGTCCAAGTCTGAGGGTATTTCCCAACTGATCTATCCATGTCAATCTCTTTATATCGCTCCAAAAACAGTGAAAAATATTAACGCTATTATATATAAATTTATATGGAGAAATAAAACCCATTATATAAAAAGATCTCAGTTAGTTAAAGAACATAAAAATGGAGGTATGAAATCTGTGGATTTTGAAGCAATGCTGGGAACATTTAAAACAAAGTGGCTGAAAGAATTTCTAATAAACACAGATTCAATTTTGTTTCATATTCCAAAAAATGTCTTCAAGAAGTTTGGGGGGCTAAACTTTCTTTTGAAATGTGACTTTGAAATCACTAAAGTGCCTTTTAAGTTATCTGAATTTCACAAACAAGTATTGCATTATTGGAAGATGGTATTTACCCATAATTTTACTCCTCATTGTGCCACCTTGTGGAATAATCGAGTAATTGTTTCAAACAGAAAGTCTTTGTTTAACCAACAGTGGTTTGATCAAGGAATTACCTTTGTACACGATATTATGGATAAAGATGGTGAAATACTACAGCTACAGAATTTTAAATATAAATTTAATAACATTCATTGTTCTCATCAGGAATATAAGAAAGTATGTAATGCTATACCAGTGACTTTGATACAAATGATAAAAAACACACTTCTCTTCTCTAATGTTCAAATAAAACTTCCTAATTTATTAATAGGAGAACTGAACATCACAGAAAGAAAATGTGAAAATAAACTTTTAAATGGAGCCTTTAAAAAATATATCTATCATGATTATGATAGAAAGATTAAAATAAAAACACTAGGAAATACAATAATTGAAGAAAAACAATTAAAATTTATAAAATGGCCTATAATGCCCAAAGTAAAAGAAATGCAATTTTAAATTCTTAACAACTACTATCCATCAGCAGAGACACTGAGGAAGAGATTTGGTTTTGAAGTTGACCCTTGTGAATTCTGTCAGGAAAGCCCTGAAGGAACAGAACACTTATTTTTCAGCTGTCATATAAGTAAGAGGTTTTGGGAAGAAGTCCATTGTTGGTTAAGAAATAAAATAAGAGAACTTGACCGTTTTACAAATGAAGATATTCTTATTTACAATTCTAAATTAAAGGGGAATAATTCATTGTTAATTAACATTATTATTATTATGGGTAAATACCACATTCACAAAAGCAAATGGAAAAAACAACTGCCAAACTTGAACTGTTTCACAAATGAATTTCATATGTTCTTATCCACTTTGACTCGTATAAAAAATTCAAATGCAACTGCAAAAGCCATTTGTCATGCTGCAGAAAAATGTTTAATCTTGTAACAATGTTTTTTACTTTGTGATATAAGTGCCTCTTTTTAAGTTTCTTATTTGTTTTTCTTTTGTTACTAAAGATGCCTTGTATGTTTTACATTATGTGTTGTTGTCTCACGAGAGATTGTAATAAGCATTTAATAATTAAAAAAACAAAAAACAAAAATAAAACACAGCTGCAATTTGCAACACACAAACTGCCAGAAGTGTTTCAAAAGTCAGACTCGCGAGAGGAGAGTTGTGCGCTTGTAAAACAACAACTGAGCATGCGCAGAAACGTATTTGAGAAGTTGTATTTACTGGGTCACAGAAGAAAATTTTACATATAAGTTTATTTTGTTTCACATACAATTTACTTTTTCTTACAAGTACCATTTATCTTCACAATTGCACACATGTTGATGTGCAGCTTCTCACGTTTTAATGCACAGACACTCACCTCAAAACTTCAAGCTCACATTTTACGGTACACACACTCACATCCAATCTTCAAGCCCACACTGTGTTGTACGGACTCAGACAACACATTTACAAACTTGTGCATTTTGACACAAATTAATCGTGAAAATAGTTTCAAAAATCAGATGTGTGAGAGGGAAGCTGTGCAATTGTAATAAAAAAGTTGAGCGTGTGCAGAAACAGATCTGTACACTTGTGTTTACAGACTTGTAGTTGAAAATGTCCCACACAACTGTATTTTATTTCACATGTGAGTGTTTCTTACAGGTACACATTTAGCTTTGCAGGTTTACGGGTATTGGTGTACAGCTCCTCACACTGTACTGCACACACACACACACACTGTTTTCAAGCACCCATCATGTAGTACAAATACACACAACAGATCTACAAGTTTGTGCTTTTTGAAACAGATTGACCTTCATACATAACTCACCACATTGCTATATGGAACAATTCCCATATTCTGTGAAAATACTATTTAAATGTCTATAGCTAAATGTTTGCTGGACACACACACATGTGCAAAACCCACCTAAAGTATCTTCCTGGGGAGATGTGGTGCCAGCAGACTGTCCCTCCTCAAGTTCAAATACTGGCCTACTGGTATGAGCAGTGGAGGTAGATGGCTGTTCCTCAGTGGCAGCTGATGTCATCCCAAAATATCTGTGTAGGGCTCCTGATGTTGCATAAAACAAACAATACAATCTTCATGTCACGTCTGTTGCTTTAGCATTTTAATTAACATGTTACAATGAGCATTTACAGTTTTCAGCAGTGGTGGAAAGAATTCTGAAAATTCTGTACTCAAGTACAAGTACTGTTACATTGCTAAAATATTATTCATTTACAAGTAAAAGTACTGGTGTTAGAGAAATACTCAAGTAAAAGTACAAAGTATTCATAAAAACCTCAGAGTATTATTTCTTTTTAACGGCTGATGTCACCATCACTTCTCCAGACTGGGGCTGCCTGGAAATTGTGTTTTCCTTTACTAAAAGTTAAAATACCAACTATCTATTAATCATTGATAATTGATGAGATACAAAACAAGTGTTTTTCCCTAATTTTTTTGTCATTTTAAGTTTTTATTTCCTTATTCAGCAAATGTCTCCGGCAGACAAAAAACTAAATGACAAGAGGAGCCACGACTATTGATTAAATATCCATGAAGTCATTTTAACTGGTTAAATTCCTCAACTCTCCCGCGCTGCTTCTTGGTCACTGTGAGTTTTTAACATAGCCGCAGCGTGCAGCACACGTAGCGCAACATGATGACATCATCGACTTGTACAGTACAGATGTACTGAAAGGCGAGTCTTAACTTTCAGTTAAAAAGGCCGCTCTAGCTATTATAGTTTTTATTTTATGGCAATTTACAGTTTAAACAGGATCTTACTAGCAGGGCACCTCCAGTGGCCTGCTGCCACTCCATTTTTCATGGGGTAATAGCTCATTTCCCGAGTCCAAAAAGAAAGGCGAATGGCGCGAGAAAGCAGGAGAACCTGCCGTGGTGAATGATCAACACTAATATCAATGTATTTCAGCAAAATTCTCGAAGACTCATTTTTATTTGATAGCGTTTAGTTATCAGCCTTTCGGTTTTCCCACTCTTAGCTATTCATAAAAGTTCATTTGACAAAGAAAAAGTTGGCGGTTGGAAGTAGTTCTAAATACATGCAACGCAAGAAGCTAGCAAAAGACATTTGAAAGGATCATCATAGCACCATGCAAAACGTTCAGATTAGAGAGGTTAGTTAATCAATAAGTTGGGGGACAGGTGGGAAAAATACCAACTAAATAATAAAGACATTCATACCTGCATCTTTTCCTCGTTTCTCCTCCTCTTCTTTTCTTTTTTTTTCTAAACTGGGCACCAGATGGCTTCGACCGCTTCTTCTCCATTATGTTTGTGAGTGGTCATATGTCAAACGGTACCTGTATCCCTCCATCATCATTCTCCGAGATCCCTCCGCCCCCACCTGATGAAGGGCGCTATAGAGCGCACTATCCCACCCTGCATCCACAGAGGCGCGGCGGACACAAGGGGCACAATAAAATCACAATATAAACGCAAACAATGACTTTGTTGTGCTTTTATTACAGAAATATTATTATCATCATTATTATTATTATGAAGAACGTGATTTCGATGTTTTGTTTATGTATTGGTTGATGCTAAAAAAAAAAGGCCTAGGTTGCATATGTAGAACTGGCTGGCTGGTCAAACTGTAGCGTTGTGGTTTATGCTCTTTTATGAAAGAGGAACCATTCTACATGATAATTTGTGATATTAATTTTATTAAATTAATAACCAAATTGTATAGTTTTAAGAAGACTCAAAGGTTGTTTTCATCGATAAACTGTCGATAATATCCGTGGGTCTGTGTTTCAGTTCAATGAAGAAACAAGTTTGACAATTAAAAGTTTTAATTCTTCAAATTAAACTAATGATTTTGAAATTGACAAACAGGAAATAACAATCAACATTGGCAACTTTGTGGGACAATCTTTAACAGTTGATATGCTGTTCTTGATCAAATAGACCTTCTGTTGGAGGTGCTGAAGGTTGAGAGTGATATGATGTGATTATGGATGCGTGTGTGCAAAGTGTAGTGAGAATTGAACATGAGGTGAGATGAATGCATGTGCGCATCTGATTTTGCTTCAGGAAGAAACAGGTGTCTGAGTGAAAAGTGATGGTTTGAATAAACTTAGGTTTAGTTGGAAAAGATGCATCAAAACGCTATCTGCCGTGTTCTGTCTCACCGAAAATCGGACCCCCTTTTTGATCCGGGACGCCAGAGGATGTTCATCCAGGTGACACCAGCGGCTGGCAGAGGAGACAGAGGTGTCCGCGGCCCGGTCCAGAGATGCCCTCGGTACACGTCGATGGAAAAGCGTTTTGTCGATGCGTTTGTTAAGTTTAGTTCACTCAGAAATCAAAAGACTCGGGATGAGTCTGCGTTAGAAGTTGCGATTCAGCTATTCTGTCTGGCTGACAGGAACAGCGTGGGGGGGGGGGGGGGGGGGGGGGGGGAACGAGCCGACCGGCTCTGTCCCCCCTTTGGTTTCGTCAGGTCCTCTCTCTTTCGTTGTCAAGCACCAACTGAAACATAAGACTGAAACTGACCAAAAGCCTTTAAAATCAATTAAAATCAAGAAAAGGAATTCTAAGACTTGTTATGTCTACATTTCCTGGGAACACATCTTCTGGTAGACTGCAGGTGGCAGATGTTATGGTTTCTTCCCAGACTCGCTGGCGTTCAGGTCTTAATCTGTGGGTGAAAGTTCTCAGCGACCCAGCTTTGACCCAGCTGAGTCCAACACCACCTTTGTGACAGAAAACCCATATTTCCTCACGTTACACATATAAGTAACAGTTTTTATTTCTACAAAGTAAGGGTGTCTGCAGGAGGGGGCAGAGGTCACGCCCACCATCTAGCACCGTGAGTCAGTTCCTTGAGATTTATCACCTAGAGTTAGCCCGGTGGCCTGGTTCACAACACTGCCCTTGACAACACGCTACTGTTTTTACTTGATGTTTCTGAAAGACTGTACTCTATGCATGCATTCTTATTTCAGAAACAGAGTAGTCCTGACATATTCCAGCATTATCTTGGAACCGATTGAGAACAGACAACCGTCTTGTGTGAGATATGCATCAGGCCTCGCTAAATTAATACAGAAAATTGCTCAAATCGTTATGTGCTATCCCCTCACAGTTCTATTTATACATGATGTGATGGTGTTTGTCACATCCTCTGCTGTTACTTTCTCACCAGCAAGAAAAAAAAGTAAAAGGAGTCTTGACTCAGCCACACACACACACACACACACACACACACACACACACACACACACACACAGTGGTGTGTTTTTCATGGCTTTATTCGTGGCAGTGGAGAGAAACAACATCATATATGACATCAGACAGTGATATTGGGATTTCCTTCTTTTTGGTTTAATGGCAGATTACATAAACAAACTGTGACCTGAAGATCTTGTGAGTCCAGCGAAGAGCACAGCACTGCCAAGACTCTCCCGGTGTGAAAAGTCATGTGAAAAGAACCGCTTTGAAGTTTGCGAGTAAACAGTTTCACTGCCGTTTCTCACCGCTGATGCTCCCAGTGTGAAACTGGGGTCTGTTATGATCAGTAGTTCTTGCAATGTGCTTCCACTAGAGGTCCCTGTATGACAGGCTATGAGTGATGATGTCACCAGAAGAAGTGAATAGAATAGAATAGAATGCCTTTATTGTCACTATACAGGTGTAAAATGAGATACAGAGCATCTCCTACTCAGTGTAAAAAAACATACTTTGGGGGGGGGGGGGGGGGGGCACAGTTCTGCAGCGCTTTGTACATATGGACAGTAATGTTATGTATACGCAATTATTGCACATAGAATTTGGTATAAATACATAGTGGTGGTCAATGGAGGAAGTGGGAAGTGGGGGGGCTGTGTTATCGGTGCATGTGTGAGTTCAGGGTGGTTATTGCTATGGGGAAGAAACAGTTTTTGAGTCTCTGGGTTTTTGTATTAATGCACCTGTAGCGCTTCCCTGAGGGAAGCAGTCTGAACATGTTGAAGCCAGGGTGGGAGCAGTCTTTGATGATGTTTGCTGCCCTACTGAGACAGCGGGAGGAATGAATGTCCATCATGGATGGAAGAGGACAGCCGATGATCTTCTGTGCTGTCTTTATCACACTCTGAAGCCTCACTCTATCCGCCTTGGTGCAGCTGCCGTACCATACCGTGATACAGTAGGTTAGCAGGCTCTCAATGGACGAGCGGTAGAAGGTCAGCAGCAGGTCAGAGTTCAGTTTGTACTTCCTGAGGACTCTCAGGAAGTGCAGCCGCTGTTGGGCCTTCTTGATGACCGCTGAGATGTTTTCCGCCCAGGAGATGTCAGCAGAGATGAGGACACCAAGGAGCCGGAAGGTGTTGACCCTCTCCACACACTCCCCGTTGATGTAGAGGGGGGCCAAGTCGGTGCTGTGTCTCCTGAAGTTGACAATAAGCTCTTTTGTTTTCTTGGTGTTCAGAGACAGGTTGTTTTCTGAACACCATGCTGCCAACTTCAGGACTTCCTCTCTGTACTCTGCCTCGTCTCCCTTCAAAATGAGTCCGACTACCGTGGTGTCATCAGCAAACTTGATGCAAACAGACGGAAGTTAGCAGTGTGTGAGTCTGAACACATTAATAAATGGTTAATCTTGTTCAACTATCAGCCTGGTTTTATGAGCAAAGACACGATCACAACAGGGTCAGTCTCCAAAACCTGCCGTTTAAAGCTCAGCTGTGATGTGGCTCACTACTAAATCCTGAAAACGGTGCACTGGTGTATTTTCCCCAGAGTAAAGCTTACAAGGCATTCATTCTTATACAAGAGACCACTGCAAATGTGTTGATTAAACATGTGTTCCACACCTTTAACGATTCTCCCTGCTCTTTGTACTTTAGCTAAAGTTGTGTTAAAGAACCACTAAAGTAGATTGTGAAATCTAAATATCGGTAAATAATCAAGTCTGAATCTTACCCTTTGTTGCTGTCACACAATGATGATGTATTTGGATAACAGTTGTTTGACAATAGCAGAATAATGACAATGTGCAGAACTTATTCCAAGAATTTTGGAATATGTTTTTAATAAATGCAATGATTTAAATAAAGTACATAAAAACACCTGACAACAGCGCCACCTGCAGGAAGCTTGTCTCTGAGGCACGTCTATCTGAGAATGTTTTCTGATGGTTGTTTATACAGTGGATCAAACCCAACAAGACCTCTATATAAATTATAATTTATCCTTCTGAGTCAGAAACAATTAATGCATTGCCAATGTCCTTAGGCTGTTCACTTGGGCACCTCGTCAGCATGGGTTCATAATGCCCAGTGGATAATCTGGCCTTGGAATAGAGCTCCGGGAGTTTACGTCACTTCTCCCGGCATGCAACAGTTCAAATCAAAACAGTGCCATCTTGGCAGGCAGAAGCCCGCAGCTGGGTTATTTGTTATTGTCAGAAAACTCAAATGGAAAATATGGTAGATTCCTGTTGTGGCCCAGGATGCCAGAACAGACGCGGACGACATAAGGGATGAGCCATCTACAGGATTCCCAAGATCCATAACGCCGCAAACGTTGGATCATTGTAATAAAACCCACTAGTGACCAGGCTAAAGTGAAGCTGTGGTATCCCGAGAGTAAAGGTTTTCGCTTATGCAGCGACCACTTCATATCAGGTACTTAAACCAACGCTTCCTCAACTGTGTATGGTATTTATTTTAAATACTTTTATTACGATTCTTAGTGGGGTTCCTAAACTTATTTTGGCGTGGCTTTTTTCTGTCTTATTACTCATAGCAACATGTAAACATCACGTAAAACGTTGCCTCGTGAGTTCTGCGTGCTGCCGTTTACGTGTTTTATGATCACAGCAATTAACCGGCTAAGCTGTATTTCATTTTTAAGCAATGGTTGATCAATTGTAAGATCACACATAAAAAGCACTTTGGATTGCTATTATCTGTCTCACCGAGACAGATCTCAGACAGATCCTGAGACGCTCCTGCCTGACATATTTATTTTATTCACAGAAGAAAATCAGACCAGTGATTTCTCTTGGCGTTCAGTTTATACATTCAAACAGCACAGCACTCTATTTAAACTACTTACGTGTAAATCTGTGTTATTTGTCCATCCATCCATCTATTTTCATCCGCTTATCTGGAGTCGGGTCGCAGGAGCAGTAGCCTAAGTCGAGAGGCCCAGACTTCCCTCTCCCCAGCCACTTGGGCCAGCTCCTCCGGGAAAATCCCAAGACAATCCCTGGCCAGGTCCGCTCCGACAGCTTCTGGCGTTTTTAAAAAGTATCCCAGGGGCATGGTAAGGGTTGGAGATGTTTAGTCTATTTAATTTCTGACTATATATAATTATTTCTTCAGTTTTAAAGTGTGAAGTAAACTCCGATGGAGTAAAATCCAAGCCGATCCCGTTCATTTTGTTTACTTTTGTTGCCTGCCAACAGGACCGGATTTAGCCAGCCCTACAAAGAGGTAGTGTTGTAAGGTCCACTGTGGGCCACGCAGAAGACTCCACAACTCCTAGCCAGGCTCTGAAGAGAGCTGTTCTCAACATTTTGGACATAGTCATTGTAGAGATGGAAACAAGATTCTCCAAAAGCAATCTTGATCTCATGAAAGCAGTTAACTGCCTTCAACCTCAGTCTCCTTCTCTTCTGGATCCTGACATGTTAAGTCCTTTGCAGAAAATGACAGGAAGTGACAGTGACAAACTTTCCAATGAGATTCTTGTTGCAAAAATAATGTTGGAGAAAGAATTCATAACGACTGATGATGATAACAGTGAAGAGTTTGTAGGCCTCTACACCGTTTGCAAATATCTACATGGGTATAAGAATGCCTTTCCTCAGCTCCATCGCATGTATGTGACCTCCCTTGTGATTGGAATATCAGCAGCATCATGCGAGAGCTCTTTCTCCACTTTGTCTCGTGTTCTGACCCCGTTCCGCCGTACTACGCTACATGAGAGAGAAAGCAATGTAGTCATTCTGGCTCACGAGAAGGCCATGACAACAGGCCTAGACATGAATTCATTTGTTAGGACTTTTGCACAGAAAGCAGACGGCTGATGCTGTAATGACTGATAAAAGCAAGCAAGCAGGCAGGCATGCAGGCAGTGTAAGGAATGGATCAAAGGAAAAGATAGATATACGGAAAAGATAGATATACGGATAGAAGAACTGTAATGATGATAGCATAGTTTTCTATGCATTTTAGGGATTTGGGGGTATGTAACACCTGAAAAATTATTTCCCAGTCCCAGACCTGCACCCCCTGACATTCTACCTGCACCCCTTTGCAGTGAGCTTGTTTTTTTGTCTTATAGCAGCTGGTGCAGGTGTGCTGGTTAATGTCTCACTTTACTCCTCTCTCATCTGCTTCAAAGCCTGCAGAGATGCACTGACTACTTCTGAAGCACAGAACAGGTCAACAGAATGAGACTGCAGCATAGAATTTGTAGACTTCAAGGAACCCAGAACTTTTAGGAAGAATTTTCCTATTTCAAAGAAATTGTGCCTCCTTAACGTTATCAACAGTCCTGATGCCTCTGTACAGATATCAACAGCAGCAGCTCTGTCCTCTGTAACCTCTGACAGGATACTCATAATAGCATCCTGATTTTCCACAAGGCACTTGGTCACATCATGGTGGCTTGTCCACCTGATCTCCAACAGTCGTTTCAGGGAAGGAACATCATAGTTCTGTGAAACATAATGACGGTGGAAAAATGAGTGTAGAGATCCTGATAGACCAAGAAAGGTTTTTCACATGGCTCTGCCTGCATTGCATGGACCACTGCCAAGTGCAGCTGGTGGTTGTAGCAGTGGATGTAGGGAATATCCTTCCCTACCTTCTTCTGCAGTAGGGCCTGAACCCCACCCCTGAGCCCACTCATGACAGAAGCTCCATCATAGCACTGACTGATCATTTCAGCTACACTAGCCTGAGTCAGAGAGATGCTCAAGAATTTGGGTGGTAATAAATTCAGCATTTAACTGACTGAGGTCTAGCAGACTGATCAGGTGTTCCTCTGGAATGCCGTTACAGACCAATCTAACCATGACTGACTGATTCTCCACATTGCATCTGTCCCTAGTTCCATCACTTTTAATGCAAAACCCAGCATAATCTGCTTTGTCATAATTATCTTTGATATTTTTTAATACCATTTTTGCCAGTGTTGCAATAATTTGTTTTGTATGTTGTGAGAGGTGTATTTAGCATTTTCTGTGATGTGTTTGTTTATTTAATTAAATTTGGAGTCTTTGGCCAGTGTGTAGTCAACTGTTATTAAGAAGAGTCCTGCAGAGAAATCATCACAACTGGAGCTTTCCACACTAGTTCATTTACTGCTAGGAACTGAACTACTTCTCCAGTAGTTTTTACATAGTATCTGTTTTTCTTGATTTGAGTGGGACTTATTAAATTACCTATTGTTTCCCCTGTGGCCACTCTTTGGGACATTTCAGACCAGCTTTTTCATTTTTGATGTGGCATTGACTTGATGCGTGCTTTGTGAATCCCTTGTCCTTTTCCAGTGCTGTTTTCCAATTATTAAATCCTTGTTTTGTGAAAGTCAAATCCCTATCATTGTTCCCCCCAAGTTTACGACATGGGAAACAAAAGCACGCATTCTGCTTTACTGAATATTCCAGCCATGGTCTCTCACGATACCAGGCAGGGCAAAATGAGCGCATGTTCTTCCCAAAATGGCGGTTGGGGAAAACAAGAGCAGTGGGTTGGGACGGTGCGCTACTGTTCAGGCCTGTGTCACCCACAGCGTTGGCTGGGTTGGTGGCGATGGGGACAGCAGGAGGGGCTGCGGTGCTTGTGCAACTGGTTGTGGTGAGTTGAGAACAGGCCCCCACAATGCGGCTTTAAAGATGAGGACAACCCCGAAGTACCAAAAATTGCAGTTCCACCCTCATCCGCTGGGGGCTGGTGTCAGAAGCGAGCAAATCCTCATTGACCCCCATGTTAAAAATACCAATTTCACAGCAGAAATAAACATGTTTACAGCCTGGTTCCAAAACATGTTTTTTGTTTAAATGATCTAGTTTACACTCGACAACTCTGAGGGGGGTGAATTTTTTTTCTCACTCTTCTGTTTAAGTGTATTAAAAGCCTAAAATTCTGTATAATTAATGAGCATCAGACCCACGTGACCACATAGCTAGCTCCGTGGAAAGGCCTCAGTAGAGCCTCGGTCTGGCTTGGAAACTGCTCCGGGATTTTGAGTCTCTGTGTTTGTGTATTCTGTTTTGGATATTTTTTGTGCAATTGTTGGACAAAATGACTTGATGTGGCATTAATTGCACTAATAGAGCGTCCAAGGAGTCTCCACTTAAATTTTTTCTGTAAGTAAAATTATATTTATATATTTTACATCACTGCCGAGCTGAGCTTAGATTTTAACATGTACTGTTTAACCGTGAAATTCAAATGTAATAGGGTAAAACCCAGTGCATTTAACATAATTCTGCACTTTAGAAAATGGGTTGAAATATAACATGTTGGTGGAGCTGGGTTCAGACTATCGGCTTGTGGAGCTCTCGGGAGACCAATGTTTTCCACCCGGAATGCCGGCTGGTTCTCCCAGCAGCTCGGCGCATCGGTCTGATCGCGGCTCCTGACTGCTGCGTGGGCTGACGGCTGTGGAGCTCTGGGATGGAAACCTTTCCACCCAGTTCTCCCCAGCGGCAGCTCTGCACATCTCAGATCGCAGCAGCGCTTGTCTGCTGTGCGGCTGCCGGCTTGTGGAGGTCTCCTGACCTCTGTGTTCCACCCAGTTTTACCCAGCGGTCAGCCCGGTGTATCTCTGACTCAGAAGCTCTGGTGTTGTGCACAGTTAACTCCGGTTGTAGCTAGGTTGCTACCTCCGTTAGCTTAGCTCCCACCTCTGCATTAGCTTTAGGTTAGCTTCAGGATAGCTTGTAGCTAGTTCGACCGGGTGTCGTCAGTTGATCCCAGCCTTACAGCCCCACCCTCAGCTCCTCCTCTCTTCCCTTTTATGGAATTGTCTGAGCTTGACGGAACCTGTGACACGGTCAAAATGGCGGTGGTGGCCACCTCCCATTTTAGCAGAAAAACTTGTTATTGGAGTCTATGGAAACCCATTGTCCATATATTAATGTCGATGGTTGAGAAGCAGCAGCCAACGAGCCGGCTTCATCCGCTAGTGCCTTAGCACTGTTGCTCGGTTAAGAAACCAGAAATCTGCGCCTTGTCGACTCGGTTCACTTCAAAAACAATTTCAAGAAGAGAACGAGGCAAACTAAAACCTTGAGAAAGAGTACCAAATAATTCCAGTGACCGACAGAAGAAGAAAACTTCAACCAGTGGCTGAGCTCAGATAATGACGGTGCGTCTTTGTGTTCTGCTGCTGTCTGAGGCGTGTGAAGCGAGTGAGACACAGAGAACGAAGTGCAGTGGCTGGCCACACACTCCCTATGCATCTACCAATCAGCAGCTACTTTGAGTGAGTGAGTGAGAGAGAGAGAGAGAGAGAGAGAGAGAGAGAGAGAGAGAGAGAGAGAGAGAGAGAGAGAGATTTTCAAATTTGGGATTTCTACATGACTCTGATTTGGGAGGGCAGTCACTATTTTTAGGGGGGCATTGCCCCTCCTAGCCCATGCCTACATCCGGCCCGTCTACAGTCCTGGAACCTCCCAAGGCACATTACAGCACAATCAGTAATTTACCCGCCCACATACACATTCACACCCTGGTGGTGAGTAGCTAAAATGTAGCTACAGCTGCCCTGGAGCGCACTGACAAATAAAATTTGTATGATGTTAATTTTCATTATCATAGTGAAATGCTTTGTAGTTATTAATAAGATGAATATCATTGGTCAATATGAGTGAAAAACAAAACAGATTCTTAATAATTTCAGAAATACACTAACTACTGTTTCAGAGTAGACAGGTTTGCTCTTAATGACAATTCTGGCATCACCTCTACAGGAACTACATTCACCAATGTTCAACGTAAGGGCCATCTTTATAGTGGAACAATTTGGTTCCATAATACAGTGTTCTGTAAACACACACACACACACACACACACACACACACACACACACACACACACACACACACACACACAAAATTGTTTTTTGGTGTTTTGGTGTACACACCTTGAATGGCAAGAAGCCACCATTCCCACTGGAAAATAGTGGCTTCTTCGTCTTCTCGTTGGTTGCTTCCTGCAGGTTTCCAGGTAGTGGTGAAAAGATTCTGGAAGCACTTCCTTGTAACTTTCTGTCCTGTATTTGTAAATACAGGAAGGAACTGCTTCCAGAATCTTTTCACCATTTGCCAGAACCGACCATATGAGTCCATACCAGCAATGAACTGCTGGATGTCACAATCAAGTGGCATTCATTATGGATGTGCTTCTGCCAGAGGTACATTCTGAAAATCTTTATGTATCACATGAAAATATTTTGTAGCATTACTGTTGTCAGTCTATAACTCATGGTTAATATCTTGTTACCTGCTACATGACAGACTAATGTCTACATGAAAGATGTCCTTTTGTTCACCTCATTACTCAGGCAACCATCCATGTGCTTTCAGCTGTCCATGAATGTTGACCGGACAAAGCCACAGAAATGTACAGCAGTGGGCTGCAGTATGACTGGAGGTATTCTACAAACACAAGAACAGTGCTAATGCCTATATGTATTGTTTTCACATGGTTTATGACAGCCTCTAGGTGTAAATGTCATTTTTACTAATTGCTATTTGTCTTTGTCTCATTAGTGAGAGGCAGCTGATGTCCTATGCCATGGAAAAAAACATGAGCAAGGAGGCAAAACAGAAACTGCTCATATACATGGAGAAATTCAGAAAAGCTCTGGACTCATCTGAATTTTTGAAGAGGCTGTAGCATTGTGTTGGCATTTTTTTGAAGGTATTTGTAAGGCCAATAAAAGCTGTTGCTGGTTATTTCATTTGTCTGAACTTTTTTTCTAAAGCAAAACTTTTCTGCTTTTGTGTTTACAACATATTTTTTAAATATTAGTGTATGGTCAATATCAGTTTACTAGTCTTGTGAATTGTTTACTCAATTCAAAATATTTTAGTAATTTCTAAATAATACATTTTGTGTCAAAGGGCCAGCAATTATTCCTGTTAACAGAATATATGAAATACATATATAGACATGAAAATATGCCTAAAAATCACACATCAGCAGCTTTTCACTGTAAAGAAACAATAAAAAAAATCATTAATAGTAACATAAATATTAACTACTCACTCGTATGAACTTACACCCACTGTTAGTGCCTGTAATAACAAATGGTTGAAAGTTAAATGTTGCTGTGGCGTGCTCCCAAAAATGGGGGCTAGTGGGCTTAAGGGGTTAATTAAAACGATTACCACTAATTAATTTTTCTGATATTTTATTTTATTGCATTTAAAATAAACACTTGCACATACATTACTCACCTGCTAACTTAAATGAGCATAGGTATGTTGTGCCTATTGTCCGGCAACTGATTATTTGTTGGTGGCAGGCCCGGAGTGGCTAATCGGGAGGGTCTGGAGAATTCCCGGTGGGCCGCGCGATGTTTGGGCCGCATGGGCCGGTGCTCTCGTTTTTGTTTTTTTTATCATTTTTATTTTTTTGTGCCGGTGTTCAGTCATGGCACTGAGGCCGCCGGGCTGATCTCATACGCTCCTCCCGGCTGTCTCTGGCTGGCTCTACCTGCAGGCTGCCGCTCGTTATTTTTTTTCCCTGTATGCGCCTGTGCGCACCACGTGACCATGCAGTTGACGGAAAGATGTAAAGTAGAAAGAGCAAGGGTGGCGCGGAGAAGGCAAGAATTAAAAAGAGGAAAGCGTTGGAAACAGATGCAGCTAAATGTGCAAAAATGAGCACCTTTTTTTCTCAAATAAGCTCGCGGTCTTTAACTTCAAATGAAGATAAAACGGGTAAGGCAAGTCAAGATGTTAAACTTTACCGGCTGCAAATCACCATTCAAGTTAATTAAGCATCAATAATGAATTATATGGCATCATGACATAACGTTATGTAATATAATTAACAGTATGATGTGACTGATGCCACCAAACTGTCTTGTAGCCCCTCAGAGTCAAACACAAGATCCAGTAGGCCTAATAAGCACCAGGCAGAAGCCCACCATTCCAGAGCGGGCATGTACAGGTAGGATTACTTATTGAGTCAGTGAACTGAATATTATTAAAATTTATATGATGAAAACTATCCTGGCTCTATATGAAAGTGTTCTAAAATGCTAGATGATTCAGCATTGATCAGAAAGCGTGTAAAAAAGGAAAATGAATGCTGAATTGTGACCATTTTCACACAATGTGATTTAGTGTCAGAAGAGCCAGGAGCCAGCAGTGAGGGTATTGCTCCTGTTGGGATAGAAGGAATAGGTGAGCCAACTCATGTGCAAACATCAGTTTCATTATAATAATTTTAATGTCCAAATAATAGTAGTGACCTGTTGTATTTTTATTAGTAAATGCACAAAGCCCACAACAGATCGCTATTAGAATGAAAGTAAAATGAAATAAGCCTGCATATTTTGCCATAGAAAATATTTTAATTGGTTACAAAGATGTGTTTTCCATATCAAATGTGCTAAAGCTTTACAGATGATTATTTTAATTGTGTGCATGTGAGTATAGGGAAACTGGAAAAAGTGTGAAAGGGAGTGCTGAGTCATTTCATTTTAAAGGTTTGAAAATCTCAGAACAGCTGTTTGAACAGAATGTAGATTGTTATATTGTTAGAGAATGTGTTGTAAAGAACAATGTTGGAGATGTGCACTGATGTTCAAATAAACCTACATTGTAAAGCAACTCTTTCTTGCACTGAATTACAAGGCTTTACCGAGTAGTGTGCTTTTGTAGACTATACATATAAAGTTCTAACATGATTTTAATAATAATAATTCGTTAAGTGGGCCGGTCTGGGGTCTGAAACTCCAGGGCTGAAAATGTGTCCCACTCCGGCCCTGGTTGGTGGTGTCGTGTTTTATAATCCCACTGGGGATAGCCATAAAGTGTGTATGCAAGAAAAAAAAATCCATACATTCATATTTAAAACTGGAGTCCTGTCTGTTTAATTACATTGTTACTATTTATGTATAAACGTATTATTTCAATTGTATTGTTCGCATTGAAAGGCGTTAGATATGAATCAAACCTCAATCTCCTCTGCTGGAGCCTGAGGCGGGGTGCTGCACCCTGGATCTGACCCAGGTTTCAGCTCCCCTGCCCCGCTGGGAGGGTTTGAAAAACCGCCATCACCTGCTGGAGCTGACAGCGGGATGATGCGCCCTGGATCTGACCCAGGTTTAAGCTCTCCCCGCCCGCTGGGAGGGCTGGCGTAATTGAAATATTTCCCTTTTCTGACCACCAGGGGAGCTCGGAGGAGCACAACAGGCACATGGGGGCGTGGTTTGTCGGGGCTTCGTCTGCAGCTAGACCTTACTCCATAAAAGGGAAGCATTGTGTTTGCAAAGTTGCTAGCGCCAGTGAAAGCCCGTTGAAACTAGAAGCTCTGTATCTATCGTTTATTCCGTACCTTTGAATCTGGGACTCCGCTTGGGATATTTGGACCGACCGCTGCGTGAAACGACACTCTGCTAACAGGGGGCGTTCCTGTTTACAAACAAAATTGCCCCTTTTAGCCGTTTCCCGAATAGTTGGGAACGGAAGATAACTCCAGTCTCGTGGACAAGAGGAAGGAACTGAAAAAGAAGAACCGTTAGCAACGTTAGTTTATTGTTGTTTAGCCTTGTGAGGTGAATATTAAACATGTATTCAGGAGAGTCTCTGATGGAGTTTGTCACCAAGCAAGTAGCTATTGCTAGAGAAAAAATCAGGAAGGTTGAAGAAGCCATGGCCCAGTTCGAGGAAGGGCTTGGTGGCCAGCGCAGACTGTCGGATATGAGCTGGAAACCACAGAGCAGCTCGCACAGAGCAGGTAAGAAACACCAGCGGGTACCGAGGGGAAGAGCTTTAGGATTAGCATAAATTACGTGATTATTGTGGCAGAAAAGGACCAGTTTTAGCCATTTATGGTAAATAAAGGTGACGTAAAGGCCCCTGTGTGATGTGAAGTGTAGAACAAATTCTATAAAGAAATAAAGACTGATTCAACCTCCCAGAGTCAAAGTGGATGCTGAAATCACTGTTGGCAAGTGAAGTACTCCAGTTTAGATATTTTGGAGTTAATTTTTTTATGAACCTTTATTAACAAAATAGAATATACAATGTGACAATGAGTTTACAAGCTCACAGTTGACAACGTATAAGAAAAGTGAGAAGTGCACAAAAATGTAAACTAAGTGCCAGGGGGATATAAAAAAGATGGGTGTACAGAAAAATACTGATTACAGTAGCATATATCTAGAGAGAACATCAACACAGAGATAGTAATAAATCAGCATCAGATTATCTTAAAGCGGGTGCATATTTGAGTAGTCTTTACAGCCTTCTGATTTTGTGAGAACCGGATAGAGTCCATATAATGGTTGACCTCCACTAAGAAACAGTTAAAGTTGGGTTTGCTTTTAAGAAATTTATTTTTATGGATATGAAATTTGGCCAAGAGAAATAACAGATTAATAAAAATTTAATAGTTATTAAAATATTCTGGTGAAGGACAAACAAAACCTGCTTTCAATAAATGTTAAAATTGACAGAGAATTTACAGCAGATGATGTCACAGAAACACTGCCAAAACCGTTTGGAATGAGTACACAGCCAAAAAAGATGAGTTGTTGTTTCTGGAAGATCTTCACAAATTGTACAAGATACATCCAGGTCTGATTTAAATTTTTTAAATAACATTTAGAGGGGTAGAATCTATGTAATAGTTTAAAGGAAGTTTATTTAACCTTGTTAGTGATGTTGGGGTTCTTAGGAGCGAACAATTAGTAAGCTTCAACTTACTTTTGGATTCTTCAATAAATTCTGTAAATATGGGAATATTTACTGATTTATTAATTAATTAAGATATTCTTAGATATACGGGGCACCATTCCCCTTTAACCGGGGAAAAATTGAATCCAAAACTCTTATCAGTCTTTCTTGAAGTTCGTAGAATCCTCGGAGCAGAGACTTCTCTTCGACACAACAAAGCTACTGGAGACGAAAATCTGAATTTTATAACGTTTAATTAACAATTTGTCAAATGAATAAACAGTGGCATAAATGAATAATAACCATGTGATATAATAAAGGGATGTATATTCAAAATAATGTTCAAGGTGTTTTGTGTGTATGTATGTGTGTGTGTGTTTCTAAAATGGAGTCTGTATGCAAGATGGCTGACCCCTTTGTCTGGCTAAAGTGTGAGTGGCAACTTGCACTTTAACTTCCAAGGCACTTAGAATCATCAGTAACTTAACCTTAAATTCACTCAAAACATTTCAAAGGATCATGAAACAACACAAAGGATTAATCACGAATAATATCTTTTAGTTTAACCACGTGGCCAAGCAGAAAACATTTAAAGATACCAAACAATGATCAATAAGCAGTTTATTTATTCAAAATGACCCAGCGGACGTGTTTTGGGAACGAAAGAGGAAAACACGAAGCTACTTTTTAAGCAATAGCGCGGTTTTATTGCTTATTCTGGACTATAGAGGAAACGGGAGAAGAAAAGGAGAGAGAGAAATGAGTTTTCTGATCACCAGAACAGTGAAGCGTCCCTCACTGTTTTGATTTGACGGTTCTCCGTGTTTCTCCGCAGTTTGGCGTCGTCCGTCCGTTTGATGGCTTTCCCCGCTGTTTTGGCGTTCTCCGTGAGTTTGACGGAGTTGCTGATTTTTCCAGCCCGGTTCTGTGTTCTTCCCTTCAGCTGCTAGAGCAGCGAGCGGTTGAACAGACCTGATGGCTTGTAGTTTAGTTTTCCCAGCGGTCCCGTGGGCTCAACTTGGGCACTTATAGCTTCCGCGTGCTCAAGGGAGTCGGAGCGTTCGACAAGCGTGTCCTTACCGCCAGGTATCCTGGGCAAAAGAACGAGGTTCCTTTGTCTTTGCTGAAGATTTATGGTCTTAGTTCGCGGGAAAAGCTCCACGGCCTCCCGCACATGCGCAAAACGTGTTTCTGGTATTAGGCGGTGACATCATCCCAATGCTTCCGTGTGCAAAGCATCATGGGAAATGAAGTTTCTTGGCGCTGATGTGATTATTTGCTTTTCAGAGCATTTTAAGCACAGTCATTTTGGAGAAAATCACTGCATAGTAATTTCCTCATGAGGTCAGACCCTCATCAGTGATCAGAAATTGATCGGGTAGAAGCCAAACCTTCCTCCATGTCAAGTCATCCACAAATCTATTCCAGTATGATACGGCACATGGAAGAGATGTCATGTCTTTAAGAAAGAGAGTTCTAATTGCTTTGTTTTTATTATTAGGAAAGTAATTAAAACAAACTTCACTGATTGGGGACAGAACTGGAGAAAAAACAGGAGAGAACTGACTTTAATCTAATCTAGGTCTCTGATTGAATAACATACACACTCCTGGAGAAATGGCTCCAAAAACCTTTGCGTATTCGCCCGGCGTAATCGGAATATTATACTGTTGTAAAAACTCACCATAGGAAAGTAACTGACCTTCTGCATTAAAGAGTTGGTCTACTAAAAGTATGTTATTCTGGAACCATGAGTTGAAAAACAGAGACTTGTGTTTATAAAGAATGTCCTTATTATTCCAGATGAAGTCGCGGTGAGGTGAGAAATTGTGCTTGTACATGAGTGTCCATGAGAGGAAGGCCTGGCGATGGAAGGCTGATAACTTAACAGGGAGCTTTTCGACATTATAGTTGCAAATCAAAACTTTAAACCACCAAGTTGGGATAAAATGTGATGGGGTATTATATGCCAGATAGAAGTAGGAGACTTGAAAAACTGACGAATCCAGTTAATTTAAAAAAAAGTATTATTCAATGAAGAAAAGGGAAGCAAGTTCAAACCACCACTTGAAGCACATTAATTAGGGAGGATTTTTTAAGAAAGTGGGTCTTGTTTTTCCAAACAACGTCAAGTAATAACCGATCAATCTCCTTACACACTTTACTATTAAGATCTAGAGCCAGGGCCGCATAAGTCAGCCGGGAGATACCCTCAGCATTGCTAATCAAAATGCGACCTCTTATAGAGAGGTCTCTTTTGAGCCATTGATTAAGCTTCTTCTGAGTATTTTTAATTAAAGGATTAAAGTTTCTTGAACATCTTTCATGTTGATTTTTTGTGATAATTACCCCTAGGTAAGTAACTTCATTTTGGACTGTTATATTCTCATATTCACATTCAGAACAATTTTTAATTGCCATGAGTTCACATTTTTTTATATTTAAATGGAGGCCGGATACATTGGAAAAGGTATTTATTACATTGATTGCCACAGAAATTTGAGATTGATCTCTTAAAAATAAGGTTGTGTCGTCAGCCAGTTGTGTTAGTATTAAGCTTCTACCAGCTACTGTTATACCTCTAAGAGGAATAGAATGTATGTGATAGGCCAGAATTTGACTCACTAAAAGAAATAAATAGGGGGAGATGGGGCATCCTTGACGGATACCTCTACAAATATTAAATCTGGCAGAAGTACCGCCCTTCAACTTGATGGAGCTATTACCATTTTTATACATAGTTTTAATAGCAGCTTTAAAGAAAGGCCCAAAACCAAATTTGTCAAGAGACTGGAAAATGAAATTATGCGGCCGAAATGAGTTTCCTCCGTAGGGTGGCCAGGCTCAGCCTTAGAGATAGGGTGAGGAGCTCGGACATTCGGGAGGGACTCGGAGTAGAACCGCTGCTCCTCCGGATCGAAAGGAGCCAGTTGAGGTGGTTTGGGCATCTGGTCAGGATGCCTCCTGGACGCCTCCCCGGGGAGGTGTTTCTGGCATGTCCTGCCGGCAGAAGGCCCCCGGGTCGACCCAGGACACGTTGGAGAGGTTACATCTCCAATCTGGTCCGGGAACGCCTTGGGGTTCTGCTGGAGGAGCTGGTGGACAAGGCCGGGGAGAGGACGGCCTGGAGCTCCCTAATTGGGATGCTGCCCCCGCGACCCGGACCCGGATAAGCGGAGGAAGACGAAGACGAAGGTATCAAAGGCTTTGTAAAAGTCTAAAAATAAAATGAAACTATTGTCTTGAACAAGCTCTGGGTAATCTAGGAGGTCTAAAACAAGCCTATTATTATTGGTGATATGTCTGTTCTTCATAAAGCCTGATTGTGTGTCAACAATGATTGATTGTAGAGTTGATTTTAACCTTTTAGCAAGAGCGACAGCAAGGATTTTATAATCATTATTGAGAAGACAGATAGGGCACCAATTATCAATGAGCTTTTTTGGGTTTAGGAATTAATATCGTTAGACCTTGAGTCAAGGTGGGTGGAAGGACACCTCTTCCGATATTTTCATTGAAAACCTCTAATAGAAAAGGGGCTAAATCTTGGGAAAATGTTTTGTAGAATTCTGTTATTAAACCATCAACCCCGGGCGATTTGTTAGTTTTTAGACAATTTATTGCATCTAAAATTTCTTGTATTGTAATCGAATTTTCACAAATTTGTTGTTCAGTTTGAGAAATAGTGTTAGCAGTCAAAGAGCTTAGAAAGGAATCAGTAGATGATATGTTTGGAGGAATATAACTTTTCATAAAAGGAGCTACAGAATTGGATAATCTGTGATCCTCTGTGATTGTATTATTGATTTTTAGCGTGCCAAGTGTATTGTTTGTGGCCTTGCTCTTTTCTAAATTAAAGAAATAATGAGAATTTTTTTCTCCTTCCTCGAGTCATCTCTTCCTCGATCTGACAAAGGCACCTATACTCTTCTGGGTATAGATATTATCTAGGTAAGTTGTAGTTCAGCTAACTCTTGCTGTTCTTCACTAGTCAATAGAGAGGGGCGAATCTGAGAGAGTTTTGAAATACCCAGTATAATATTTGCTTCCTCGGCATTAGATGATTTTGCTCTGGCACTGCCAAATTTCCTCAGAAACTCACCACATTCAAACTTGAAAAGTTCCCAGTTAGATCCAAAACTATTTTCATCTTTAACTTTTGACCAGAATGTATGAATTAACTCAGAAATCTTTACCTTAACCTCTTCATATTGTAGTAATTGACAGTTCAATTTCCAATAAGTGCGTATGGAGTTAGAGTTTTTATAATCTGAGAGATTGATGGTTATCTGAATGGCTTTGTGATCGGTGGGAGGAGTAGGGGATATCTTAATATCGACACAGTCTTTATTTATAGTTTTAAAATTTTAAAATCAGATTTTTTTATTTATTCTAAAAACCCTGGTAAGGGATGTTTTTCTGTATTTGGAGCATCAGAAAAAGTTTTATGGTGGTGGTGGTGATGTTTTAAAGTCACTGAGAAACTGCATGCATGCAGTTTGTTGTTTTGCTGCTAATACAGTAGCAGGTGCAGCTGCATATTTTTGCAATAAAAATGTTATGTTGTAATGGAATTCATGCATTAGTTTTTGTTTGCTTTGAACCCAGAGCAGACGTCACACGCCAGACGACATCAACACTGCATACTTTAGTATTTGTTCATTTATCGTGAGTAATATCGATATCGCAATATTAAGCACTGTTATCGAATATCGCAGGTTTTCCTAATATCGTGCAGACCTAGTTATACAGATAACTGATGATGAATGAAATGATGGAATGTGAGCTAGATGTTTTAGCTAAACCTTTCTTAAGTATCTGAGAGAGCTTGTGAAGTCTGGGTTGTAAAATCAATTTGGCTGTATGGTTTTATGAGCTAGAGATTTGTTTATAAAACCATCCGACACAATTTGTGCTGGGTCTACACACCCTTGCGTGAAGATCCCCAATCGATCCAGGGGGTCAGGAGGTCGATAGCTGTTGATAGCGTGGATCTCTGGTGGTGGAGCTAGTAGCCAGCTCAGAGTATGACCCGTCTAGTCTGGGTTATCTTCAGGTGACAGCTGGAGAGTCTGTTTTGTGTGTAAGACTGTTTGGTGGCTCTTAAAAGAGCCATTGTGTCTAAAATCACTTGCAAGCGTTTCAGAGAGGCTTTGACCTTGAGGTCAAACGATAAGATGGTCTCAAAATGCTTGTTCACCCGATTGGCCTTATCGAGTGCATGGCGAAGACTAACTAGATCAGGAAGTAATTCCTGTTTTTATCAATCTTGTTGATAAATTAGGTAAATCAGAATTTGACACGTTTAAAAGGCATTACCAAAGTACCTCAGTCACTCCATCCCTCAGGAGATGAGCTATGTTCGCTGTACACTTTTATAGGGCCAGGACCTCTGAAGGCATGTGTACACAAAGGCTCTTCAATGATTGGATAAGGGATGAGGAGTAATCCAATAGGTGATGGCTTTAAGGTCTACGCTGTACTCATAGAATCTGGGGTTACAATACGTAACCGTTATGCAAGTGTTAACATGTCCTTAAAAATAATTTATATTAGTAATAAAATAGTTTTTGATACCTTTAGTTTCAGTGATGACTAGTAAAAATAATATTTAGACTAGGATGAATAATGCTGTTATGTAAAATAGAAATTTGGCTATAATTGTCAATGGAGTAGGCACAGACGGGTCATGTTTTGGCTTACAGGTTGGTGCCGCATCACGTTGCTAGTGTTGCTTTATTAATTTGCTGGTAATTGCACATTTTGTGACACAACTTTACTCTGTTTCCTTTTACTTTAACAAAATGTCGCAAAAGCTTCGATATTTTTTCCCCCGGCATTTTCTTAGTGTGCCAACTTGGAGAAGTTTTAACAAAATGTGAGACTTCATATTGGGTGACGAACTGCAGCTCCTTAACAGGGACTTTTGATTGGAAAATTTACTAAATTTAGCAGAGAACAATATATTTTTAAATACCTTTTCAATAAGTGGTGTGGTGATCATCGACATATACATATATGGACTATGGATTTCCATAGACTCCAATAACAACTTTTTGAGGAGAAATGGGAGGTGGCCTCCACCGCCATTTTGACCGTGTCACAGGTTCCGTCAAGCCCAAACAATTCCACAAAAGGGAAGAGAGGTGGAGCTGAGGGTGGTGCTGTAAGGCTGGGATCAACTGACGACACCCGGTCGAACTAGCTACAAGCTAACCTGAAGCTAACCCAAAGCTAACGCGGAGGTGGGAGCTAAGCTAACGGAGGTAGCAACCTAGCTACAACCGAAGTTAACTGTGCACAACACCAGAGCTTCTGAGTCAGAGATACGCCGGGCTGACCGCTGGGTAAAATCAGGTCGAACACTGAGGTCTCCCGAGAGCTCCACAAGCCGATAGTCGGAACCCAGCTCCACCAACATTTCAACCCATTTTCTTATGTGCAGCATTATGTTAAATGCACTGGGTTTTACCCTATTACATTTAAATTTCATGGTTAAACAGTACATGTTAAAATGTAAGCTCAGCTCGGCAGTGACCTAAAATACATAAATATAATTTTACTTACCGAAAAAAATGAAGTGGAGACTTCTTGGAGGCTCTATTAGTGCAATTAATACCACAGCAAGTCATTTTGTCCATCAATTGCAGAAATAATATCCAAAAAAAGAACGCACAAATGGCACAACTAATGGTCTACGTTGAGAGACTGAAAATGACGGAACAGTTTTCAGGCGAGGCCAAGGCTCAGACTGAGGCCTTTCTCCGGAGCTAGCTCTGCGGTCACGTGGGTCTGATGCTCAGTAATTATACAGAATTTTAGGCATTTACTACACTTAAACAGAAGAGTGAGAAAAAAACTCACCCCCCTCAGAGTTGTCATGAGTGTAAACTAGATAATTTAAACCAAAAACATGTTTTGGTACCAGGCTGTAAACATGTTTATTTCTGCTGTGAAATTGGTATTTTTAACATGGGAGTCAATGAGGATTTGCTCGCTTCTGACACCAGCCCCCAGCGGATGAGGGTGGAACGCGTTTGCCTCGATTTTTGGCCCGCATTGTGGGGGCTTGGTGGTGATTAACTTACTGGCTGTTCCTCTCCTCCTGCTTGCTCCCAGCTCCAGAGCCTCAGAGCAGCGACAGCTGGAGCAGCTTGTGGACCGTACCAATTTGAGGAATAATGGAGGGGTCATTCTCTTTGAATGATTAAAAAGACGTTATTTTGCCATTTTAATTTATATCACTTATGCTCTGCTTTCATTAGACAATACTATATCACTGGTAAATACGTTTATATCCTCAATTTTTTGGTGGGAGACAACTTTATGCATAAGTGGAAGTGCTATTGAACTCCATTGTTGTTCATGTGAACTGTGAAGTCCCTTCTTGGGCTCATAATTAAGTTCTTTTTTTCCCCCCTCTTGTCCTGTCTGGCTGTGAAGGAAACAGAATTGATGTGTGAATGCTGGAGACAAGCCTTACACATTTACTCTCAGGTGGAGCTAGGGTTGTCACGGTATGAAAATTTAACCTCACGGTTATTGTGACCAAAATTATCACGGTTTTCGGTATTATCGCGGTATTTTTTAAACGGTGTTGCATATGTTCAGAAAGCATTGATAGTCCTGTTCTACACAAACTGAAATAGTTTTGAAAAGGTTTAATATTGTTTATTAAACCTAAAATAACACAAAGCCTTAGCAAAAGTGCAACTTTTCACAAGTAAAGGAACAAATAGCTTCTTTTTCTGGAACATGTTACAGTAGTCAGTGCGGGTTTAAATAATACAAATCCAAACATTCAAAACATAAACAATATGTAAACAAATCAAAGAAACACCACTTGTTTTCTCATATACTTGTTTTCTTCATTATCAAAATGAAAATCTAAAACTCCAGTCCACACTTGACTTGAGCACTGTACAAGTCAACCTTAAAAAATATGTATTTAAAATAAATAAATAGCCACTTTAAACAAATGACTAAAATAACTACTACACTATGTAATCAAATCCAAATGTTCAAGTATAAATGGCATTGAATAAGTAAACAAATCAATGACAAGGAACTAATTGTATATTTCTCTTCATCATAAACAAATAAGATGCTTCATCCAGCAACAGGGTGTCCGTGACACGGTTTAAATGCTGGCAGAGGACGCTGCGGCTGCAGTATATAGCAACTCGTTGTATTCTCCCTCAACCAAAAGTCCTCACGTCATGCATTTAAGCTAAAATGCTAATGTTAACTTACCTTGCACTGGCTGTGGAGACGTGGGTGATGGTCACGCAGATGTGCCATTAGATTCGAAGTGTTGCTGCCTTTTGCAGACACTTGTTTCCTGCACGTTCTGCAAACGGGATAGCCGTCTTCTATTAACTGTCCCTCAGCGTTTTTCAGAAATCCAAAATATGCCCATACTTTCGATTTAGTCTTCTTTGAGGGCTGATGGATGTCCTGGGCGCTGCCGTCTCCTCCTTCGGCCATTATTTCAGCTTCAAAGTTTTGGTGCCGTTGCAAACTAAAAAGTGCGTGTGCGCGCCGCGGGAACTTCAGCTGAAGCGACGGTGGCTGGTAAGGCTCACCGCGCCGAAACCGCGGCCACGATAAACCCACCGAGATAATTTAGTTTTTTAAAAACTGGACGGTTATTTTTATTGTCAACTTTTTTACCGGGGTTTACCGCTATACCGGTTACCGTGACAACCCTAGGTGGAGCGTTAAAGATTCTGCTGTAATGTCACGCCTGATACAAAAACTTTATTGTCAGTGTTTTTAGATGCTTTTTAATTCCGACCGGACATGGAGACAGAGGTGCAAAAGAAAGGAAGAGAGAAAAGGTAGAGGGATGGGTTGACAAAAACAGTCTATGATGGACAAAAATCTGCTTCTAGACCTGCAGAAAGAGGAAGACAAAAAAAAGGGACACACAACATACAACAAATCTGCAGCGCTATGTACATATGGACAGTAAGTGTTATATACAAATTATTGCACAGTATTATTACAGTTCTGCAGCGCCATGTACATATGGACAGTAATATTATGTATATACAATTATTGCACATAGAATTTGGTATAAATAGATAGTGGTGGTCAATGGAGGAAGTGGGACGTTTGTGTGTGTGTGTGTGGGGGAGGGGGCTGTGTTATCGGTGCATGTGTGAGTTCAAGGTGGTTATTGCTTTGAGGAAGAAACAGTTGTTGAGTCTCTGGGTTTTTGTATTAATGCACCTGTAGCGCTTCCCTGAGAAAAGCAGTCTGAACATGTTGAAGCCAGGGTGGGAGCTGTCCTTGATGATGTTTGCTGCCCTACTGAGACAGCGGGAGGAATAAATGTCCATCATGGAGGGGAGAGGACAGCCGATGATCTTCTGTGCTGTCTTTACCACACTCTGAAGCCTCACTCTATCTGCCTTGGTGCAGCTGCCGTACCATACCGCGATGCAGTAGGTTAGCAGGCTCTCATTGGACAAGTGGTAAAAGGTCAGCAGCAGGTCAGAGTTCAGTTTGTACTTCCTGAGGACTCTCAGGAAGTGCAGCCGCTGTTGGGCCTTCTTGATGACCGCTGAGATGTTTTCCACCCAGGAGATGTCAGCAGAGATTAGGACACCAAGGAACCTGAAGGTGTGGACCCTCTCCACACACTCCCCGTTGATGTAGAGGGGGGCCAAGTCGGTGCTGTGTCTCCTGAAGTCGACAATAAGCTCTTTTGTTTTCTTGGTGTTCAGGGACAGGTTGTTTTCTGAACACCATGCTGCCAACTTCAGGACTTCCTCTCTGTACTCTGCCTCGTCTCCCTTGGAAATGAGTCCGACTACCGTGGTGTCATCAGCAAACTTGATGATGAGAGTGTTATTGTGGGTCGGACTGCAGTCGTGGGTGTACAGAGAATACAGGAGGGGTTCTGAAACTCCTGAGCCCTTTTCAGACAGACATTCTAGAACATTTGCGGACAATTCAATCCGGTTTTTAACCGGAACTGTGTTTTCAGACACACCACTTTTGTACCGGAACTTGTCCTTTCGGCTGCGTTCACACAGCAGGGAAAAGTTCCAGATGTCTGACGGCGGCGGGGGGGGGGGGGGGGGGGGGGGGGGGGGGGATCGGACTTATGTTAAGAAGAAGATTTTAGAAAATATCATTTCTATAGCGCCTCTCACGATAAAAATCACGAGGCGCTTAAGCATTATTCTGCGCACACGAAGATGCATAAGAGACCTGGATGATGAAGCTCAGTGGTTAAAGGAATCACTGAAGCGGTGTGAAGCGCTCCGTCGCACGTCTAGGCGGTACCGTAGGAGGCGAGCTGCCGTGGTTCGCCGCATGCTACAGCAGCGAGCTACCTAGGTGCGCACAGCGTCCCCCGGTCCCCTCCCCCTCCCCCTTGTCCGGAACTTTACCTCACCAGTCTGAAGCAGCCACCCTGTCCGTAACATTTCCGGACCTGTTACTAGGGGCTTCGTCCGGATAAATTCCGGAACACGTTATCCGGATGTTTGTATTCAGACACAAAGGTCTTACGGACAGAGTCCGGAACATTTCCGTTTTTCATGGCCTGTCTGAAGGGGGCTCAGGTGTAGACCTTCAAGCAGATGAAGTCGCCCCTCAAATCCCAGTAGCCGTTTATCAATAGAATCTAATAATTCTAATACGTCCTTCCGGGGAGATGAGGCCTCAGGCGAGTCCTGAGGACGGCTCCTCTTGATCCCAGGTGTTTCAGCCAGGAGCAGGTTGAGCAGCTCGTTGCTGAGAACGTGTCTCTGCGGGAGGCCGTTTCTTCCCTGGAAGAGGGAATGATGCGGATCACCCAGGACAACAAAACTCTGAAGGAGACGGTTTTGGACCTTCAGGGCCCGTAGCATGAGGGATAATCTGGTGTTCGCAGGCCTGCCGGAGCAGGCGGGAGAGGCGGAGAACTGCGTGCAAAGAATAAAAAACTTTCTCCAGACCCAAATGAAGATACCCGAAGAAACGGTAAAAAACATCACCTTTCACCGGGTACATCGTCTTGGAGCTAAAAGAGGGGACAGCAGAAGACCTCATCCCATCGTGGCTAAATTTGAACATTTTAAGCAGAAGAATCTTGTTAAAAGTCACGGAAGAGAGCTCAAAGGGAAAGATTTCAGCGTTAATGATCAGTTCCCTAAGGAAATTCTGGATCGGCGCTGAGTCCTCTTTCCGCTGCGCAAAAAGTTTATCCAGGATGGGAAGAGAGCTGTCATCTCGGTGGATAAGCTTTATGTGGACAATAAACTTTACAAGGAGCGAGGAGTGACTGACTAACTGTATTAGCCCAACATCAGGTCAGACATTTATTATTCTTATCAGGATTCACTGGGTTTGATCACGTCAGGATTAAACAGCCGCTAAATCCGTATTCTAGATGATAAGATCACCTGTTCATCACCACTTCACACCCCTACCACCTTTTCTTTTTAGTTCTTTCTTCTTTTTTAACCTGTATCTTTATTTTCCTTTCCTCTTTACCTGCTTCTGCACCTTTACACCTGTATGGCACCACACAACTTTCCAACACTGCGTCAGACTCGACACACACACACACACACACACACACAGATATATTAAATTCACAGCACAATATCATAATTTATGCGTCAAATAATACAACCATAAACACTGTTGGATCTTTATTATTATTAGTATTATTATTATTTATAGGGATGTGTATTGGTAAAAATCTGATGATATGATACGTATCACGATACAGGGGAGACGATACGATATATTGCGATACTTAAAGCCCGACGATATTGCCGATTTTTAAGACTGAATTTATTCTAAGAAAATTCTATTGACAGTCCAACTAATACTTAGCATGCTTATTAACATGAGGTATTTGTAGCAAACTGAGGGATCTGCATTTCAATGGAGGAAACAACTAATGAATAGAGAAATTAATCTCTGCCTTATCCAAAGAGGTCATATCAAAAATAAATAAAAAAATGTATTCCCTCAAACACATTTCAGTGAAATGTCAAGTATTTGTAACATGAAAAAAATATGTAAACAATTTCACATTCAGTATTTTTTATTCTAATATCCAATTTTGCAACATCCAAAACAGCACTTTTTATGTCACCTGAAAATACACTAAACAAAAAATAAAGTGCTTGAAAACGTCTTACAGTGAACTGACGAGATAAAGTGCCATTAAAATAAAGTACAGCACTGCAATTTTGACCAGTGGAAGAATATGTGCAACCTGAACAAAATAAATTTACTCTTCTGGCCACATTAATCAGGGTTTCCGCGGGGCATTAAAAAGCATTAAAAGTCATTAAATAAAGTTTTCAAAAATTAAGGCCTTAAATGGCATTAAAAAACATTAAATTAGATTGTCAGTGGCATTAAATTTTCTCAAGAAATATTCTTAAATAATTTTAATTTTTTGTCTTTATTGGGATTTGCTGTGAAATTGTATGATAAGTACGTTTGAGTAAACCTTTATGTCGATGGAGTAACCACGCTGGCGGAACCATTTCGATTACTTCTGTTCCGACTCGTTTCTTGTCGAATTGTTGTAAAACCGGATGTTCGACAATTAGCTGGCGCGCTGGATCGTGAGGAGTAAACGTTTGGAAAATGAGGAAATGCAAATTCCAGCAAAAGTGGTTGGAAATCGACGAATTCAAGGTATGGCTGCAGCCCGTTAATGGTCAAGATGGAGAAGGATTTTGTACTGTTTGTAAAAAAAAATTTAAACTTGGTACAATGGGTGTGAACGCTGTGAAATCGCACATGCAGTCGGACAACCACAAAGCAGCTGTAAAAGGCAGACCGCAGCTAACTGTGACTAGTTACTTTTCTGTAACTAGCAACGCGACGTCTTCTACAACTACCACGACCACAACAAGCAGCACAACTGCAGCTGCGAACCCTGCCGTCGGAACATCAAGCACGCTTCAAAAATCGTTTGGATCGTCTGCGGCGCTTCAGGCAGAGGTGCTGTGGTGTCTGAACACTGCCGTGCAGCACCACTCCTACGCATCCAATGAAGGTGTTTCGGAGTTGTTCCAGGCAATGTTTTCGGATTCTGAAATAGCTAAATCTTTCACCTGTGGAAAGGACAAGACAAGCTACGTTTTAAAGTTCGGACTCGCCCCACCTATAAAAAAAGAACAGATTTCTGCAGCTAACAACGCTGGACCATTTGTGCTGATGTTTGATGAAAGCTTCAACCAGTCCACAAAAAATAAACAACTAGACGTCCATATTCGATTTTGGGAGGCTGGTGCTGTCCAGTCACGTTATCTTGGATCACAGTTTATGGGACATTCAAAGGCTAAAGATTTGCTGCACAATTTCAAAGTAAGTATGTTTGTACTTTTTGTTTATGAAGTGGTATTCCGATGAATTAAAGAGACAAGATGTGTTCATTTTGTTGAGGCTTTTTGCTTTTAGATAAGCTAATTTTGAAATTACTATAAGCAAATTTCAAACCAAACATGTTGGTGTAATGTTTTCAGGTTTTCTTTTTCATATCAAATAATTAAATTTATTTTTTTGTATTCATAGGATTGTGTGCGTCTGCTAGACATGAAGAACCTCCTTTCCATCAGTATGGATGGGCCAAATGTGAACTTGAAATTTTTAAATGATTTCCAACAGGAGCATGCTGAACTACATGGAGGCCGCCAATTAATTAATGTTGGAAGCTGTGGACTGCACACTCTGCACAATTCATTCAAGACTGGCTTCTCCACATGGAATATTGAGAAACTGTTAAGAGCAATGCACTTTCTTTTTCACAATGTCCCTGCAAGAAGAGAAGATTTTACAAAACTTACAGCCTCATCTCTTTTCCCACTCCCATTCTGTGGACACAGATGGGTGGAAAATCTTCCTGTTGCAGAGAGAGCTATTGAAGTATGGCCAAAGCTTAAAGATTATGTGAAGGCAGTCCATAGAAAAGAACTCCCAAACCCTGGAACCTCTTCTTTTGACACTATTCAAGCAGCAAATGAAGATCCCCTGATTTCAGCCAAACTTCAGTTTTTCATGGCAATCTCCAGAATGTTTAGTCCATTTTTAAAGAAATACCAAACAGATGAGCCAGTCCTGCCATTCCTGTGCAGCGACTTGACAGAGTTGTTGATGGTAATAATCTGCTTCATTTATAGAAATTTCTCAGTTTTAAAGTGGGTAATCTACAAATATCTGTTTTCATTTGACAGAGTCTACTGAGACGTTTCATCCAAAGGGAGCTGCTACAAGACATCACCCCCCTTCAGTTGGCCAAACTGGACACCAATGACCAGAGAAACTGGGTCATGGCGAGCCATGTTGACATAAGCTTGGGTGCTGAGTCTGCCATTAAGGTATTGTTTATTTTTTATATGTATATTTAAAAATAACTTAAAACAGTGCATTAATTCCCATGTATTAATTACTTGATGCTATCCCTCCTTGGTAGGCTCTTCAAAGCAAACCTAACAACAGAGTAGGTGACCTCACTGCCCTCGAATTTAGAAAGGACTGCATAAGATGCCTCTCAAGCATTGTTAAGAAAGTGCAAGAAAAGAGCACTTTGAAATACCCCACTGTCAGGCAGATTGCATGCTTGGACCCCTCCATCATGAGCAGAGACCCAGAATGGTACAAGGGAAAGATGAAGTCTCTAGTTCAGAGATTTCTGCAGGACAAGCAGTTGACAGGAGGGATTTCTGCTGGTAGGAATGTTATAGGGCAGGGATTCCCAAAGTGTGGTGCGCGCACCCCTGGGGGTGCGCGAGCTGCCGCTAGTGGGTGCGCGAGGTGAGAAGTGTAATGGCTGCGGAGCTCAGAGAAGTCTGTCATATGTCACCATTAGCGTAGAAACTCATTTGTGGGTGGGCCAAAGAAAAAGTAAGTGGGCACAATAAATGTAATTGAAAACAAGTATATTTTTGCGCGCGCGTGTCCTCCACATGTGCCCTAGCTTCATAATAACAATGCGCTGAGCTTCAGCACTCTGGCCTGCGCACGCCGATATGTTCCGTCACGCGCGCGTGTCCTCCGCATGTGCCCTAGCTTCATAATAACAATGCGCCGAGCTTCAGCACTCTGGCTTGCGCACGCCGATATGTTCCGTTGTGCGCGCGTGTCCTCCACGTGTGCCATAGCTTCATAATAACAATACGCCGAGCTTCAGCACTCTGGCCTGCGCACGCCGATATGTTCCGTCGCGCGCGCGCGTGTCCTCCGCATGTGCCCTAGCTTCATAATAACAATGTGCCGAGCTTCAGCACTCTGGCCTGCGCACGCCGATATGTTCCGTCGCGCGCGCGCGTGTCCTCCGCATGTGCCATAGCTTCATAATAACAATGTGCCGAGCTTCAGCACTCTGGCCTGCGCACGCCGATATGTTCCGTCGCGCGCGCGCGTGTCCTCCGC